>NW_017731796.1:1501231-1515900 GCF_001890085.2 Hipposideros armiger
AAAAACCTTTTTAATCCATCCTTCCTTAAACAAGAATGGTTTCAAGTTGTACTTAATGTAATATTACTGACTACATTGAAAATGAAAAGACGACATTGAAAATCCCTTTCAATATCTTAGAGTTCAAAACTTTTCACTCACTGGCTTAGAATAACAACTATAATTAAATTATGATCTAATAAAAAGTAGTGAGTCTTCTCAGATCCTGGCCCAAAACTCTCTTAAACACCAAACCATAAAATTTAGACCAGGACTCTACTCTTTTATGACATAAACTTTCAAAATTATTCAAAACACTGTATTCAAACTGATGAGTTAAAAACGTTCGCACACAAACCAATTTTAACCCTAAATAAAAATTTGTCACCTTGTTTATTTATGAGGCATTATGATATCAACTCAGCAATCAAAGATTTTATATTTATTCAGTAAATTAATCTAGTTGTTAATTTCAATTCACCCAGGTTACTCTGAGTTTCTATTATAATAAAAGTTGCTATAAAGTATAGGTCAATATGATAGCATGTCTTGGGCCCCTCCGAAGTAAAATATCAATGTACGTCATTATAAAGCAGTTTATGGTCAAGTATAAGGTAAGAACAGCATTATAGACAAGAATTAGCATCCTCTAAAGTTAAGTAAAACAATGAATCACACAACAGAGACCAACCTTGAGGTTCTCGAACTACTTGGCGAGCACTGTTTGTCAAAACACCATCAGACCATTCCCTTGTATCCATGTCAATATGGCCCAATAATTGATGTCTAGGCATAGCTTTGGGATTCATGGTATATTGTTTTACTACTTTGCCAATTTTACAAAGTGCTGCCCTTAACATTCTCCAAAGAGTTGATTTTCCAGCACCACTTGGACCAACAATAACAACTCCCATCCTCTGGCATAATTGTTCATACAATTCTAAAGCCTTCTTGATCTAGTAGAAAAGAAACATGTTTGTATATCATTTATAGTGTATAATCATACAAAGTTCTGCTCTCATTCCATCATAGTTATTCTATTCTAAACATATAAATTAAGCCATTGATTTCTTCAGTGGAAAATAAAGCCTTAAATAAAAGAATATACATAAATAAATCTGAATATATTTACTATGTGGTCTTTAAATTGAAGATTTCTTTAAAAGAAACAAATATGTTTTCCAAGTTATTTGATACATGTTCATTATTTTCTTCACTCATTAATTCTAATATAATATATTCATTATTTTTTCACTAGTTCATTCATTTATATCCTGTCTCCCTTAAAATAAAAGTGAGAAAAAAGTGTTCATTTTGAACATGTATCTGTGCTATATAAAAATACCTAGTAAAAGAAGTTCTATGAAATGTCAAAATAAAACTAGATTATGTATAATCATATAGATAGATAGATATAGATAAATAGATAGATAGATCTATATATATTTCTATATCTCGGGGGTGCCAAAAAATGTATACAAGTGGACATTTTGGTCAACATTGCTCAAGCAGTAGTTCGTCATAATCAGAAGTGTCTGGACGCTGATGGTAACCACTTTGAGCACCTCTTGCAATTGCAGAGGTCAAACGTGACTTGTATTCATCTTTTGTTATCAGTATATATTGAGTATTACAATTTTAATACAGTTTTTCTTTCTTAAAATGTGTATACATNATGACTAACCTCCAATGATGGATATTAAATATAATATTCACATCTTATTCAATATTATATCCTGTATAATTACAAAAAAATTATAGTAAAAACAACTCATAGATTAATAATTTTACAATTGACAAGGGCTCATAATTTTGTCTTTTTTCCTTGTCTAACACTGTTTCATAGCAACACTATTAAAAACTGAGCTCTTGGGTCTAGGCCGGCCGAGTAGGCTCCGTTGGTTAAGAGCTCACTCAATAGTACGAGCTCTGAGCAACAGGGTCGGGTCGATTCCCGGCCCAAGCTGAGCTGCCACTGAGATGCCAACAGGTGGCGTGGCAGGATGGCTCAGCTAAAAAATAAAATAAAATAAAATAAAATAAAAAATAAAAAAAAACTGAGTCCTTGAATTTCTCTCACATTTCTATCCAGTCTAACAAGGAAAAGGAAACTGGAAAGAGCAAAGGTAAATATTCCAATTACATTAGATAGGCTCAAAACAGACAAACACAAGACTCTACACTCCTTCAGAACAGACTTCGTTGTCAGTGGTAACTCCTCAATGCCTATGGCAACTGCGTGTCTTGCTTTGTCCAAGACAATTCTGGTTTATAATTAATAGCATTCTCTTTCACTATGAAAAGGTCCTCATTTGGCCTACTGCATTGCAAGTGCTCCATAAATATGCGCTAAAGAAATAAATGAAACCTAAAACCAAAGTACAAGTTAATCAAATAGCAATTAAAAAATGTTAATTTGTATTAGTTACATGAAATCATATATATTCATTATGCCTCTCATAATATCTGGTTCACCAAGAATTTTCAAACCTCTACAGCAATATGTGGTCTTCTGCTTCTGTTAAATATGCATGGCATTATACTTACCACTTATTTTATTTATATTCTATCTTGTATTATAATTGTTGTTATATCTATTTTTTCTCCTCTACTTGAAGGTATGCGCCATAAAGACAAGCCCTCCATAAGAGTTCGTTTTATACCTTTCTTGCTTTGCCTCTCCTAAAACGCTTAACTTAATGTCATATACATAAAAGGCATTCAACAAATATTTTAAAATTTAATTACAATCTCTTCTTTAATCCTATTTTTCTCACATTATAAGAATATATGGAATAAGATAAACTGTGAGATACTGCTACAAAAGCTATAAACCCAATGTTATATTTTTTATAATTAGTACCTCAAAGTATAAATTGGAGTTCATGACAAATTTAATATAAAGTTTCTATATTATCAAAGAAGCAATTAAATAATTTTAGAAACTAAATTTGAACCAACTTAGTAACACTATCATGTGTCATACAACACCTAAAATGGCTTGAAATGGCCCTAAAAGAGGAAAGAGCACTTTATATTGACTGATATATACATATCAAATTCAAAAAGTAAAAGAAAACATTCTAATTACTCATTCTGGAAAATAAAAATAGCTTAAATGTCCATGTTCTGATATGTGACTACTGTACATAATATTTAAAATTAGTTTATTATTGGGCCGGCCAAGTGGCACGTTGGTTAAGAGCTGGCTTGGGACGCCAGAGGGCCCCAGTTCGGATCCCACATGAGGGCCAGTGACACTGCCCTCTACAGCTAANACTATGGTTTTATAGAATTTTTAAATTACTGCTAAGGATATGAAATATTCCATGTGTCCTTTATTTCCAGAAACTATACTCAGCCATTAAAAATAGGCTGAATGCATCTGATTAAAAGCTATTTTAAAATAGACAGCTAACTACAACGTTCATTTTTTTATAAATAAAGCAAATAGTAATTTGTGAGCGTATCTAGGGTATTCATTCTTTGTTGTGATTGTATGCATAGATTCTTTGTTTAACTATCTTCTCAAATTGCTCTCTTTCCATTAGAAAACACATAACCTGGCAGAAAGGAGGACATATTCTTATCCACAGTCATATTATTTTTACAAGTAGTGACAACGAAGAGTCATTCATGAAAAGTAAGGGCTAGTTGAACCAAAAGAAAGGTAACAAAAGCTGTTAATCATTTTAAAAGAGGAAATGAGCATAAATCCACAATACACACTTCAATCAATATTTTTCTGCTCTTACCCTTTGCCACATCCTTCTGGTCCTACAAGAATAAATGGCTGTTTAGTGTCAGACTTTAACCAAGGTTTGAAATAATCTAGACCTCGTTGCATGTGTGGAGTCTGAATGACTGGAAGAGTCTGGCCATTACTAAAATCATCGGCAGTCAAGTTTTCTGGTTTCTTCAGCATGTAAGATGCTAATCGTTCTCTACTCGAATCATAATAGGTGTCCATTGGCTTGTGAGGGTCTGGAGGGGATTCTTGTGCCCAATTAAAAACCTTAAGAGGAAAAAGTTGTGATAGGTTTTCACATACTCCAAATAGAATATGTGAAATTTTAGCTCTTTAAAGTAAATGTCCCAAAGTGAAACATCTTAGTTCAAATAAAAATTCACATACACTAAAGCTACTATCCCTGGTAATTAAAGTAACATTTTATTTAATATATTACTCTCTAAATTATCAGTTAAGCAAATAAATGTCATCCAGTTTACATATACACCGAAGTATAAGTATATTCAACTTCTAATTGAGTTCTTATCACTAAATTACAAAATACACAATGCAGAAATCCTAAACATTTCATTTCCACCATATTCTGTGCCCATTCCAGTGATACCACTACTGCTCTCAAACTGTTATTCTTCTTTCTAACTCTGAAAACTGTTATTTGCACAGGTATAAAGCAGAGATTTAGCCTCCAGTGCTACTCTTCAACACCTTTATTCTGACCTTTTAATGAGAACTTCTGCTTAAAATCAGCATATATTTGACACTGAGTGGTAACAATGAGAATTATCTGGCAACAGAATAACCATGGAAATGGAAACTAAATAGAGAAAGCAATAAATTTATGGTATCAAAGAAGAAACAAAATGATAAAAATGCAAAAACATAATGTTGGAGCCAATTCAAAGGAATGTATGTTCAATCATTTCAACAGAGGCCAATAGGTAGAAATCCCTTAATATGCAGAATTCAGTTTTATAAGCAACTTAGGTGACGTATACCTTTACATTTATTTAGAAAAGATTTATAATGATTAATCTATCCTAACCCTAGCTGCTAAAACTGTTCTGGTTAAAAAAATAACTAAAAAATATATTATTCTAAGATTAAAATGAATGAAATAATTATATTTATTCATATAGCTAAGTAGGTTCAAAAATGTCTAACAAAAAAGATATGTTCCAAGCCTTAGCTTATTAAAATAAAATTTTATAAAATTTTAATACCATAAAATATAAACTATTTCAAAGGAAAAAAGTATATGTATGCATGTATGTACATGTATATAAATCCATTATTATAATACTGAATGCATAATTTCAAAATTAAAAAGTTCTATAGCTTACAGTTACAAGTCATTGTATTGTGGCAGTTAAGAGTCGATGAAAGTTACAGAAAAATGTTGACTGAATATAGGCTTTAAACGCATTACCTCTTTGGTGAATTCCAGACGTGATTTCATGTTCAAATTTCCACCCAGTCCCCTTATGAGGTTAATAATAAATTGGTCATGTTCTTTGCATCCATATAGATGTGACAAACCATTCATCACAGTCCCAACCAAACTTGTTTCCACCACATAGTCATTCTGTTAATTAAAATCCATAGTACAGACAATAGGCAAATATTAACTAGTTAACTTAGAACCATATAGACTGACATTCACATATCTTTTCTAAGGATCATCTTTAAACTTATTCCTCTATTCAGTTGCAGAAAGCTTGGATTTCATTCAATTTATATATACAAACTTTGAAAATAAAAAGTAATCATAAAAACACAATTGTATATTTCTAGCTATAAGTACTGGAGTCCTCAAATAGATACATGATTTACTTCCTAAACCTGAAAAATATAAAAGAAAAGGTAAATCAATGATCATTTATAAAAAAATCACTCTGCCTGAATAAATATTTTGATGAAAATAAAGAAATGGGAAGCAGAGCAGGAAAGAGGGAGATAGCTTAGGCCATGCTAAGAGTTCTCAGCTTTCAAGGCAAGATAAAGGAAACCGACATATTTCCTTCTAGATTGTCTAATTTGCTAAATTTATACAAGAAAGCAAAGCTCTAGCTGCAAATAAAATCAGCATTTGACCAGAACATCCATTATGGTATACGTCTCAGAATCTGACCATGGTGAACAAAGTACAGAAAAAGAAAGAAGGAACCCTCAACACATAAAAAAAATGTCAAACAATAACAGGGACCCAACCTCAAAACAGAATCAGTTAATTTTCTAACCGAATTTTTAGTATCCACTCTATGGCTTAATAATCTTACCCTGTCACCATTTCTACATTCACAAACCCCTATATATCAGTATATTCCATCTAGTGTTATATTTCTCATTCTAACATTAACAGCATACAAATAGATGGCCTCAATATATTTGCATTGTTCAGCCTTGTTAGGTTCTGGATGTTTTATATTAATGAAATAACAACATATTAACTGAAAAGGTGCTACAACACAGGCATCAGGTGTTTAATCGAACACATACACTCTCATTCTTTTACTACTCTGTTATCACCACACTTGGCTCTGAGGATACGATAAGGAGTAGGAAAGACTTGGTGTTTGCTTTCAACGTCCTCATAGTTGACTGTAAGCAATTATAATACAGTTGAAAGACACTGTATGTTGCTGTAGAAGCACAAGGGAGACAGCTCAGTCAGACTGAGGGCTCGTGGGAGTGGTTCTTTCCCTAAAGCCTCCAGGAAAAACTATCTCATTTGCATCATTTCCCACAAATTCCTATTCTTCCATCTTTTATCTTTACAAAGTCATAAAAGAAAAAAGTTGAGAAACTAGAGATCTCCATTTCTCCATGTCTTGTTTAATCCCAAAGTAGTGACCTCTAAATCAAATTCAGATTAATCAGATACTATTAAAAAAACTCATTGCTATTTATTTCCTCTAATTTGTTTACATTTTTCATAAAAGAAATGACATGAAAGAAAAACCAAGAAAAGTTGAAAAAAACATGTACAATATCGGAAAGCCCTCTATTGTCTTCTTTGCATGTTAAATGTCTAGTCATGCTTCAAATTCAAAGTCTGATCTCCTTTTTAAACCTTTCCTAAAAATAGTAATACTCTCTTCATTCTGTGATATTGTGATTATCTTTTTACACGTCATTTTCCTCCAATAGACAAACGCTTCTTAAGAAAAGGGATTGTCCTGTTAATGTTCACCTCTCACAGTCTCATCTAGTGTTATGCTTGACAAATATTAGATATTCAACAAATTCGTTAAGTAGATAAATGTTTTAATAAAATTATAAATAACTCACCATCCTTTTTCTACTTTAGTAGTAACTTGATATTGTTTTTAGCATGACATATATGTATTTACTGACACAGCAAAATGTGACAAGATGGTTTTATAACTACATTTAGAAAGACATTCCAATATTCAAGATTTTTAAGTAAGCAGCACAAGATATTATAGATGGNGGGGGGGGGTTATATTTTTAAGTTTTTTCAAGGGTTATTTTGTTTGGTACACTATCTCTCTGAAAGAGAAGAATCCCTGTGTGTTTCTAAGGTTTCTGTTCTTGTTGTAAGGCTAGACAAATTCTCAAGCTCTATTCCAGACCTGCTACTAAATCAGGCACTTTGAGGATTGAGTCCGACAGTGTGTTTTAACAAGCTTTCAGGTTATTATAATGCACATTAAAGACTGAGAACAAGTGGAGCAGACTATTCTTCTATATATCACAACTATTTAATATCTAATGCACATTTAAAAATTATGATAGGACAGAAGGTAAAAACAAGAGAAAATTCAAATAAAGTAAGAACTTTGGTTAAAAAATAAGTATTAATATTGCTCCGTTAGTTGTGATATATGTACCATACTCATGTAAGATGTTAATAATAAGAGAAACCGGGGGTAGGCTTTCCAGAAACCCCTGTATTATATTTATAACTTTTCTATAAATCTAAGACTATTCTACATTAAAAGTTATTTTAAAAAATAAGATTATATTTGGAATAATGAATCATACCTTTCTGTTTAATGCCAGTTTTCTTCAGTTGTCTAAGAAGATTTCCACTTCCTCTCAGAACCGTCTTCAAAGCTCTCAAACCCCAGTCATAATGCTGCTGAGGTGTCAAAAGTTCCCTTAAGTAATAACATGGATATCAGAAAGCATCAAACAGCTTTCACAAATTCTTTTTATCATCATATCCAAAGAAATACAGAATATAACTACTAACAGATTTGAGTACTGATATGCCATAAATTTATATAAAAGAATCAATCAAACAAAATGACAACTCAGGTAAAATGTTGAAGACGGATGGTTCTCAAGAATGAGGATAAGCCTTTCAAGAACTAGCTAATATAGCTCTTAATAAAGATACTAAATGACAATTACCTGTTACCTTTATCCCTAATATCTTTAATAAATTTACCTTGTTCTCAGTCTCTGACATTCCAGTTCTCACTATCTTTTAAAATGATATGGACCAGAATTCTAGGTTGCCCAAAGAAGCTAAAAGTTAACCTCTATTACCAAAAATAAAACATAGAAAAAATTGTGAAAGATTCTCTCCAATGAACAGCGGGTTTTGAGTGTTCAGCTGGTAAATTAGATCAATAAGTATCATTTAGCTGGAGTACTCCAATAAAAATAAATATTTTGCAGAGAAAAAAGTGAGACCAGATTTAGAGTATTTAAGAAAAACAAGTAGTTTTGAGCCAGATGTTTTCATTATTCAAAGTAAAATCTTTCCTATCAACATCGTAAGTACAATATAATCACCAATATGAAAATCACTGAATAGGTAAATTGGACAAATGTGAAAAATGGTCACTAATAACCATAATCAATCATTGAAACCACAAAATATAAAAACATTTAAAACAGGATAACTCACCTAGACAGATTGAAGACAGCTACCAATTTCCTGCCCAATACCTTAGCATCTTTAAATCCCTCTGAATAGAGAATAACTTCTGCAATCAGCTCATTGTCTGGACGAGACATGGCTACTGGCCTGAAAAGCTGTTTGAGATTATCAGGCAGTTTTTGTCTTCCTCCATAACCTTTTCCAGCAGGATTCATAGTGATAAAAATTCCAGAATTTGAATTTATTTCTACCTGAAATATTAATTTAAAATATAGGCATCAAATATTTGAAACCGTAAATATAAAACATATTGCCAACAGAAATTTTATTGACATATTTCTACACATAAGTCATGTACCTTACCAAAATGTAACCACTAATGTGCTAACCATGTCCTTATTCGACATATCATAAACTTCTTAGGAACTACACTGCAGAAGAAATAGAAGCTAAATTAGAATGTGCAAACTATGAATGGGCAATTAGGAAGTAGAAATCCCTAGAACAGAAAAACCTGGCTATAAATGAAAGAGAAAGAATAGTGGTTGGAAAAAAAGATGAATCAAGGGAAAGTTTCTTATGTTTTAATTATATTAAATATAACATATTATATTATATATTTTAATATCATTATATATAATATCATATTATATGTTTTTAAGAAGGAAAAGATGTGATTATGTCTTAAAGCAAATGAGGAATGGGTAGAGGAAGAAATGTGAAAACTATGGCAGAGGCAATGGATATCTAAGAGGAGGTCCCTGGGAAGCAGATTCCAAAATATAGGTGGAAAGATTAGCATTGGTTAAGAGAAAGAACCACTCTTTCTTTCTAAGGGGAGGAAAGGAAAGAAAAAAAATAAAAAAAATAAATGTGGAAGAAAATAAATTTTGATAACAGAGAGGTAAAAACTTAATAATTTCTCAAGAAGTTAAACATTACGTAAATAACGTGTTAACAATTACAATAGAATTGGTCTTACTTTCTTGGCCTACCCAGAAAAACTTGAATTGTTACTATATTACTATGGATAAGGGGATAATTTTACAGCTCTTTTAACTTTCAATGTTTTCATAATTACTGTAATAGAGCCTACTTCAAAGGATTCTGATGAGTAGTAAATGAAACAACGCAATAAACCACTAAGCACAATGTCAGCACAGAGTAAGTGCTCAATAAATGTTAGCAAATATTATTCCAATTGAATCATTCAATGTAGTTTGAAGATGCATGGTAGAATGAGACCAAAAGAGGGTGAGAAAATTCAGAGACAATTCACAGATAAAAAGGTTTAATACAGTGGTCACAGATTAGAAACAGGGGTGTTTAGAGAAATAAAAATAGAATATTGCCTGAGTATGAACAATCCAAAGTCTTATAAAATATCTTAATCTTTAAATTCCCAATGTATTCCATACCTCCTTGCCAAGCAGTTCACATACAGCTCTATGATTCTTCAAAGCATCTTGAATTGTCTGGATTTGCATAGAAACTGCTGATAGTACAGATTCTTCCAGTCTGTTGAATTCGTCAAAACAGCCCCAGGCCCCACACTTCACCAAACCAACAAATATTCGTCCCATTGACTTCACATCAATGCCCTTAAAAAAAACAATAAGAAGTGTATTCATTTAGAATTAGTTTCAGCTGTACAACACAGTGCAACAGTTATACTTTTTACCCCCCAAAGTGACAACCCTCTTCTCCCAATCTGCCACCCGACTTCCCCCACTCAATATCATACATATCTATTACAATTCCCTTGACTCCACTCCCACACTATACTCCATGTCCCATGACTATATATATATATATATATATATATATANTTTGGCACCCCTGGTGTGTGTGTGTGTGTGTGTGTGTGTGTGTGTGTGTGTGTGTAATGAATATAGTATGTTCCAGGCTCTGTACTAGGCACTAGGAATAAACCAGTGAGCAAATATAAACATAGATCCCACTTTTCATGGAGACTACTATCTGGTGAAGGAGAATCAATACTAATCTAATCTACAATTAACATTGAACAAGTATATATAATATAGGGAGGGGACCTAACCTGGACTTAAAGATCAGGGAAGGCTTCCCTGAGCAAGTGAGATTTAAGTTGAAAGGTGAAAGATAACTTAAAAGATAAAGGATAAAGATAAAAAGGAATGAACCAAGAGAAAGGATCAATATATTATAAAATTTTCTTGATAGTTACCTGATTGGGTATGATTTCATAATTGGCCTCCTCAAAGACTTGCTTTAACGCAGCACTCAGTTCATCATATTCTACTTCTTTGAAGTCAATTCCAGGAAACACATCTTTAATCAGTGCATCAAACCGAGTGCAATCAACAAATGTGAACTTTGACATTGTATTAAGCCTCAATGCTTGTACCACAATATGATTTTCATTAACTAGAGAAAAAGTTTCATTTTAAAATTATTAGTTATGAATTCAATGACTATAAAAGTAGTGTCTAACAGTCTTGAAATACATTACTAGTAATTAAAGGGTGCACCAGAATTGAGTAACATGTAAAGACATATGCTATCATATGAACTGGCAGGCTTACGTCACTATATTTTTGACTGCTGAAAAATAAGTGTCACTAAGTAGAGTCATGAGTTCTTTTCCATCAAATTTGAATCCCAGGTACCCTCAGATTTTAATTAATGCAAAATGATTACCACTTATATTTGCATAGTACTTTACCATTTTGATGGGATCCTTGTAACAACGGTATATAAAGTAAGAAAATATTACTATTATTATTCTAATTTTACATGAGAACGTTAAATCTCTAAAGGTTTAATGAGTTACCTGAAAGAGCACAGAAGTAAGTATTATGTAACTGGGATTTAAGACCAGATCAACTAATTCCAGATTGAGGTATTTCACCAAATATGCCAATATTGCCTCCCAGAGATTTTATGTCATACAACTAAAAACTAACAAACAGAGCAAAAATCTCTAATCAGCCTTGCTCAAAACTGGTTCGTAAACCCATTCTTAAGCCAAACATAAATTCTAATATTATTGCCAGATTCTTATTTTTTTTTAAGGATATTAGCTGCTGATTGGTAAGACATACTTAAAGGCCAGAAACTATATTTAGTCTGGTATTTCTCTATAATTGCTTAATATTTCTATGCTTAACCGTATATATATATATATATATATATATATATATATATATATATACATATATATATATATATATATATATATATGTATATATATAAAGAGGCTTGGCTGGAACTAGAATTTATTTCAAGCACTGAACTCATATATAAGCCATCTTTATTTATTACAGGTATGGTTTAAATATCTCTTAAAAGTCATCAGAGAGACAGAACTGAATAATAGTTATTTCATACTTCACCAAATAACTGCATCTGCCCTGGCATATGCCCCCCTTTAAGCTAAAGTAGCTTTCTTTTAAGATGTTACTTTGACCATTTAAAGTCAAAATGGGTAATTTCATGTAGTCCTCTTTTCTATGCTGTCTTATTTTCACAATGTTTTAACTTCATTTTTAATAGCGACCTGAAGAAGCTGAATATTCAGCCTTTCATGAAGGCACAGATCCATGGGTGGGGAGAATCATTTATTTTATATAAACGGAAAAAAACAACATGGTAAAGTATAATAAAATCCACACGAATCCACGCCGATTTAAGTAAATGAATTAACAATTACATAAATGGGGAAGAGAGACAGATCTTTACAGGAGAGTTTCAAATAACAGCCCCTCTTTAGGAGGTGGAGCTAATCCTTGCCTCCCCACTTTGAAGGTAAGCTAGATATAGTAATTAGCTTCCAAAGAGTAGAGTAGGAAAAGGGGAAACTAACTTCAGAGTGGAGAAACCTGACCAACACTAAGATAAGTGATGAAGGAGAACATCCCCAGTGGTATCATGTGGTTATTATGGACCCACTGATACAATGTGATGAGAAAGGCACTCCACCTTTGTGGTATTCTTTCCAAATATTTAAAACTCAGTCTCATCATGAAAAAAACATCAGGGGAAAAAAAAAGGATAGAGGAAGAGTCTACATGATGTCTGACTAATACTTCTAAAAGAGTCATGAAAATAAAAACGAACTGAGAAACTGTCACAGAGCAGAAGAGACTAAGAAGACACGACAACTAAACACAATGTGCTACCCTAGATTCAATCCTGGAACAGAAAGAGGATATTAATAATAAAATAGGTGAAATCAAAATGAAGTTTGGAGTTTAGTTAATAGTAATGCACCAGCGTCAATTTCTGAGTTTTGACAAACGTGCCATGGTATGTGAGATGAAACAATGGGAATGCTAATTTTGCAACTTTACTGTATATATAAAATTACTGTACGTTAAAGGGGTTTTTTAGGGCCGGCCGAGTGGCGCGTTGGTTAAGAGCTGGCTTGGGACACCAGAGGGCCCAGTTCGGATCCCACATATGAGGGCCAGTGACACTGCCCTCTACAGCTAATATGCTGAACAACAGCTCAACCTGGAGCTGGGTTGCCGTGAGTCACTGGCGACGGCATAGGTTGCAGCCCCTGCTGCAGTAGGTTGCCATGGGCTACCGTTATGTAGCCAGCAGCCAGCGTGAGGGGCTAGCAGCCGCAGTGAGCGGCTGTCCAGAAGCCGGAGACTGATCTGCCTTGCCCGGGAAGAGCGCAATGATGGTGCCAACTTGCGCCAGTGAAGCAACGTCCTCCACAACTAGACTGAAGAACAAANAAAAAAAAAAGTTTATTATTCATTTTTGTTCTTTAAGCCTCTTCCAAATACACTGAAGAAGAAAGAAAATATTAATTAAAGAGGTTTCCAATTTGTAAAATGAAAGATTGGACCATAGGACCATTATTTAAACCTAGATTAGTCCTAAATTTCTATGACTCTAAGATTCTACAATTAAAATATAGCTTCTTAGCCTCTAGCTCATAACTAATGTGCTCACTTCTCTGATCTCAGTCATAATATTCAAATAAAAGTAATATACAAAAGGACACAAATTAAATACTTGCTGTTTCACTTAAGCAAACAAAAATATCTATTTAGTAACTGTGATATGACTAAACTGCTGAAATAATTCAATTGCAATAAAACAGGAACTCTGAATGAATTAAAACTTAAACAAAAAAAAGAAGTTAATAAAAAATAAGGGGAACAAATTATGTATTATTTATACAACACTTATTTCACTCAGCTATGAAACCACAATAATAATTGAAGAATATTCTAATGTAACATATGCAAAAGCTCTTATGGTTTACCTTAGAAAGATCATTCCCATTCTAGATATTGTAGCTGGCGAGGCACAACTTAAATCATGAGTTTCAAATACAAAGTTAACATTTGGGCCAAACTGAATCCTTTCTCCACTGGGCATAGTGAGTAGTCGATTATCATCCAGAACAGAATTCAGAGATTCTATCCATTCAGGGTCAATATCACCATCACAGATTATCCATGAGCTGACATCTATTTTCAAACCATAAAAGTAGAGGTAAAATAAAAAATATATGCAGTGATAATAATTAAAAATAAGGAATAAAATAATTATCTCATTCTTCAGAAGGAATTTCTGTAAGTATTACTTTATATTACTAAAACTAAACAATAAAAAACAAAAAGGTGAACAAGTTGAAATTTTTCATGTGACTTTGTACCACAAATGTGCCGGAGAACCATGAACAATCCTAGCTCAGTTGGCCAAAGACTCAGTTATGTACCACATGATAATGCTCTAATTATCTACATACACACAGAATTGAAATCTTGCTAAAAGAAAACAAGGTGTTAAGACTTAGGTATTTCCATTCCCACAACCTTATGAGGTATTCTTCAGACCTTGGTCTTCTAACACATCCTAAGATTGTATGAATGCTTGCTGTGTAATATCTCTTAAAGAAAATATAGGAGACCCACTTTTTTAGTTCCCTACATGAGAAATATAATAATTCACCACTATCAAATTTCTTTGATATACTCAAAGAGGAGTAGTGAATAAGTTGTGTACGCAAGTCTTTATACAAGAAAAACCTTTTTAATCCATCCTTCCTTAAACAAGAATGGTTTCAAGTTGTACTTAATGTAA
>NW_017731796.1:1523650-1623205 GCF_001890085.2 Hipposideros armiger
TATATATATATATATATATATATATATATTCACTTATAGTTGACATATATTATTATACAACATCAGCTTCAGGTGTATAGTGCAGTGATCAAGCCTCTACCCCATCTATGATGCGGTCTCCCTAACAAGACATGTGACCATCTGACACCCTACAAAATATTTACACCATTAATTATATTCCTCGAACTGTCTTTCATATCCCTGTGGCAATACTGTAGTTAACTATTTATGCTGTGTAATCCCTTCCCCTTCTCCCTCACCCTCACCCCCTCCCAACTAGCAGCCATCAGTTGTTCCTCTATCTCTGAGACCACTTCTGTTTACTCTGCTCGTTCATTCAGTTTTTTAGATTCCACATATAAGTGAAATCATATGGTATTTGTCTTTCTCACTCTTTTTTTAAGTAGAGATTAAATAGCTAATCTTTCAAAACCCTAGGTAATTTCAAGAAATAAACAAAATAATTCATGAAAAGTACTCTGGAAAGTAAATACAACTAAACAAATACAAGATTTTGTTTAGTTATTCTTTAAGTCAAAATACAAGTACTACTCAAAATGTTTTTAAAATGGTATTTAAAATGAATTTAAGATTTTTCCTTTTCTATTTATTATTCTCCTTACTAAAAACATTTTTCTAAACCCTTACATTAATTCTGTATTTAAAATTATTTATTGGCAATAATTCTCTTTAGAAAAATGTTGGGACCTCTTTCCATTATATTTTTCAAATAAATTCTTTTGTCAAGTGATTTAAAAGTAGAGAGATTTTAAAATAGAGTATTTTATATACAAGTGCATGAAAACTAATTCAAACATATAACTAGCACATTATTACATTGTTTGATAATTATTTATTCTACCTCATCACAATTAAAAACTAAAACTTGTCTTCCAAGAAGTCCACCTAAAGCTTTGACTGATTCAGTTTTTCCAGTTCCAGCAGGTCCATAAGGATTCCCTCCAAGTCCCATCTTCATGGCTTGAGTGAGAGTTAGGTAGCACTTGTCTGTCAATGGAGTATAAACCAGCTTGGGAGCATTACCCTACAAAAGGGAAATATAAAGTGCTTATTCATGTTCTATTCAGATATCTACATATCGTGAGATTCTAGTTAAAAGCTAAAAAGACAACAAATAGATTAATGTTTTTAAACACAGAAAAATATCCAAAATATTTTCACTGAAACAAACTTTCTAAAGCATAAACTAGAATTAAACTTAGTTATTTTTCAAGCATGTATTTTATTCTAGTCTTACTTAATATATTGTTAGGTTTTCCGAATAGTCTATTGAGTTCTTGATAAAGGCAAACAAATTCAAAAATATATTGTGCAATAATCAAATACAAAAACACACTCTATTTTGTATTTTACAAGTTATGTCAACTTTTTTCTTGTATCTTACTAGCTTCACAAATAAAAATTACCTTGGAGACCTCAAAGTGTAATTAATTTGAAAAATTCCTTATGAAATTAATAATTTTAACATTAAATGATTTTCAAAATTCCTACTACATTTTAGAGAAAACAGATTCCAATTTCAACTTCAGTTTATAGAGTTCTTCCTTAATTTAGGTAGACAAATTTGGGTCTCAAAATACATTTTCTTTTTGAAAGAGTCAGCTGGCAACTCTCCAGACATAGGCTTATTAACATAATTGCCAAAATACTCTGATCATTGGTTCATTACAATAGGTAAAGGCAGAGAGGATACAGCTGAATTTTTTTGAGAATAGGTTACATGAGTTGGGTTATTTGTTTGACAATTCTTTCACCTTACAAAACATGAAAAGTTAGCAAACACATTTTAGCATATTTAAAATTGCAGTAATTTTGGCCTTATATAAAAGGAGGCACAAACTTAATTGCTTTCACTGAGGTTGCCTATATTCAGTTCTCCTTGAATTAAAGATATATTTTAAATTCTATATAAATACTACTCTATGAAAAAGTACATTTAGAGAGTTCAGTACAACAGCCATTAATTTAACTTCTCTGTAAATATTATTTTTTCTATTTTTTTCCACTATAACATCAGTTTCACAATGATAAAACAGAAAGAAGACAGTAACACAAAAAATTATTGAAAGTTACAACTAAAATGAAAATAATTCGTTCATCCAATAGCAAATTTCATTTAAAGTAAATCATTTCTAACTGGAAAATAAAACATTTCTGCCAAACGTCATACCTGATACTCATAAGTATACTGAAGTTCAGAATCCACCATTTGAACACAACATGTGTGATCACTTTTCATATAGAATCTAACTTGTTTTTTCCAAGCCCAGTCTTCAGTTGTATGAACTTGAACTTGGTTTAACTGTTTCACCACATCAATATTATGAATAATGTCAAGTATTAGTGCTTTAAGTTTAAGCTCCAGAATGCCAGATTCTATATACAAATAAATATAATTGGAGAAAGTGTTAGCTTATGACTTACGTACTTTATGATTATACGCATACAAGTGACTTCTTAATGAATTTAAATGGCAATTTCATGATATATTTGAATGGTATAATAATATAACCATGCAAACCAAAACCAAAAAAAAAAAAAAAATCAAATCCACAAGTAAGAAACAAGAATTTTGAGTGTGAAAACTAAGGCAGCAAAAGTCAACAGGAGAGGGGTTCCAGTTCCTGATGCAAGTGAGTAAGCACACTCGGGCCTGTCTCTACTCTCAAGGCAGGTATGAGAAACACAGACAATATGGAAAAACTGCTACTTAGGTCTCTGAAAAGTAACAAGTATTAGGCAAACTGGGGAAGATCAAAATTGGAAGCACCATCAAACCAGTAGTGAATTTATCTTTATCTTTTTTTTCCCTCTCTGGTATCCCTAGGCCTGGACCCAAAGCGGCCAGAAACCCAGGTTGCTGTAGACAGGGAGACCTGTAGGAGGAGGCCTCCAGCTCAAATCTGAAAAGCAGAAAAGGAGTGTCCTGATAGTTACCTTGCTGGCAGCTGAGACCCAGAAATGCCTAAAACGATGAAGAAAGGGAACATTCCTCCAAAATCAGAGGAGCTATGATCCCAAAAGAGTAGGGCAAACCCCAACTGCTCTTTATCTCTCTCTCTCTCTGTTTTCCCATTGGTTGACCCAGGACCTGTGGGCAATCACAGAAAGTATGCAGGAGAATAGGGTTCATGAACCTCAGCTTTCTGGCCATGGGAGCCCAAGGGAACCATAAAATACTGGGAAGACTATGGAGAGGGTGGAGATTGGATAAAAGAAGTTCATAAACTTGTTTATAAACTCCAGCTCATCCCCAAGCTGTGCAGATCTCATCCTAAACATCAAACCAAAGGCTTTGAGAACTAGCCACTAGGTGGCACACATGTGGGACACATCTAAATAGTATTGTAGACTTGGAAAACAGAGCTGACATTGGAACCACAACCCACAGAAGGCTGGCTGGAACTTGTTGCCTGAACCCAACATGGTCAATTGCTAAAAGAAAAAAATCAACATTATCTATTCTAGAGGATTTAAATAAGACCCAGATTCTCATAACACAATATTCAAAATGTCCAGGATACAATACAAAATCTTTCAACATGCAAAGAACCAAAAAAAAAATCTCAATTCACATTAGGAAAGAGAATAAAGGTGAAAGAATGATAGCCTCAGATGAAGGAAACCTATGAGAATTCATAGCCAACAAATAAACCTGCTTTAAAAGAAGTGCTTCAAGCAGAAGGAAAATGATACCGGAAGGAAATTCAGAGCATCAGAATGAAGGAAGGGCAACAGAAAAGGTAAGCATCTAGGTAAATATAATAGATAGATTATTCGCTCTTCTCTTGAGTCCTTTAAAATATATTTGATGGTTAAAGGCAAAAATTATAATCCCATGGAGTTTTCAATGTATGTATAAGGCAACTAAAACACAAAAAGAGGAGGATAAACAAACTTATATGATGGTAAGGTTTCTACATTTCATGTAAAGTAGTAAATTATTTATTCTAAGGACAGTATAAAAGTTTATATATATTGTAATGCCTAAAGTAACCTCTGAGATGGAGTAGATATTATAGATAGATAGATAGGTAGATAGATAGATAGATGATAGTCAAAAACAATAGATGAATTAAGATAGAATACCAAAAAATGTTCAAATAACTGAAAAGTAGGCAGAAATGGAACATTTTTCCATACCAGTATTCCCTGGATCCTCAGAACTTGTATCAATGTTAGTATAGTGCTCTAACTTTTTCACCAGTTGTGTTTCAATCTGATGAAGACTATGATCTTGGATAGCATTTTCTACATCTTCAGTGAATTTAATATGCTCTGCCAAGCATAATATCTATTGAATAAAGAGAAAAAAACATTTTTTAAAGGTGAATTTATTTAGAAATATTTTATAAATTTAAGGAAAGACATCTGTTTTCCAAATTTCAATAGTATATTGGATCTCTCTACCTGAATATCTTACTGGTCCTCAAATATTAATAGAGAAATACAGTCATAGAAAAAGCATTGTGTAATGAAGCCCAAGGTTACTTCTCAGAACTCATCGCATGCTGCTCTCCTATAGGCCTATTTACTGGTGCTAGGACCCACCAAGCTTACTGTAACCTAAGGGACTGTGTACTTTCTTCCCCTGACGCTCCTCATAAATGGACTCTTTTCAATCAGTACAATGCAAAGATATCAGAATATGATGCATTCTATTTAATAAAATGATAATCTTCTAGCATTCCAAATTAATCTCTCAGTATGCTACTGAACTCTACAATTTCAAATTCTAATTTTATCCTAAATTAAGATTGGTCTTAATCTTTCGGTTTAATTAACCCATAAATGGAAACTAGCTAAAGATCAAGACAGATATCTTTATATTTATATAAAATATGAAATGTTAACACAGCTTTCTGAAATAGTACCAATAGAGCAAGGCTCCTAATAAAGTAAAGGATACATTTGAACACCAGCCTTTGAAAACTTATATTAAAATAACTGGATCCAGTTCTTAGATGAACAAGGTAAACCAATATCCTCCTTTAAACTAAAAACATAATCCATCATCATATAAAAACACTAAACCTACTGACCAATTATAATTGAACAGTTTCTCTGATATATACCTTCAGCATCCATATGAATACCATAAAATGCCTCTATTTATCAGATTAACTTATTTAGTTATCTATATATACAGAAGGTGCCAAAAAAATGTATACACATTTTAAGAAAGGAAAACTGTATTAAAATTTTAATACTCAATATATACTGATAACAAAAGATGAATACAAGTCACGTTTGACTTCTGCAATTACAAGAGGTGCTCAAAGTGGTTACCATCAGCATCTAAACACTTCCGATTACAATGAACTACTGCTTGAGTAATGTTGACCAAGGTGTCCACTTGTGTACATTTTTTTGGTATCCCTGGTATTTTATAATTTAACGTAACAGGCTAAGTTGCTATGTTGTTCTAACTTAAAACAACATATCACATTAAGGTTCTTTTATGGAAGAGAAAGCCAATAAGTAACTTTCCAAGGCAAAGTTATCTGCCATGCTTTGTAGTACAAAACTCACTACCTTCTTTAATCAGACAGTGGTGAGTCATTTAAGCAGATCCAAATCTGCTTTTGTAAAAAGACTTTGCTCTTTAATTTTTATGTGAAAATGTTCACTTGCCACCTCCAAACTAATACCAATACATGTGGATTCCTTTCAGGCAATACTTCTGAATTTCTATATTATAAATACACATCAGTAATCTCAATTTCTATAGTCTGCTATACAATTTGAGTGGCTAACAGAAATGACAGTCAAGATACAGTCTTGGCTAATTCTCAAGTCACGCTACCATTAAGATATCTGCGTAGGCACTAACATTATTAATTACCTAAAATGTAATGGTCACTAAGAGTGCTCTGCAAACAATATATGATTTAACCTTCAAAATGAGTTGGCAATGTCAGAATTATTATACTCTCTTAACTAAGTTTCAAAAAGAATCACTCAGAAAATAACTGTCAAAGGCAGAATTTGAACCACGCTGCCTCCTTCCCAAACCAGAAAGTTCCTTCTCAGGTCCTTTAAAAAGCTGAATTAACAGTACATAGTAACCTGTACCAGGCATTCATATGACAACTTACACTACTCAATCCCCTTATGAAAATTCTCTTGACATAAATTTTTTTTAACATTTAGCTGCTAATGAACTAGAATTTTTGTTTTGGTGGACAATAGACTACAGTTGACTCTTGAACAACATGAGTTTGAACTGCACAGGCCCATTTATATACGGAAATTTCTCAGTAAATATACAGTCAACACGTCATATACCCAGGTTTTGCAATAGCAGATTCAACCAACCGTGGATTGAAAATGCTGTTTCTCAACAGCGGTTCGAGTCCAGCCCGAGCTGAGCAGCCGCTGAGCTACCAACAGGTAGCAGGATGGCTCAGCTAAAAAAAAAAAAAAAAAAAAAAAAAAAAAAATGCTGTTTCTATGTCATTTTATATAAGGGATTTGAGGATCCGTGAAGTGTGGTATTTGCAGTGGGTGGTGAGGATGGGAGATTGGGAGTGTTCTAGAACCAATCCCCCATGGATACAGAGGGACAACTGTAGATAAGTTTTGAGGGAGTCAAAAGTTATAAGTGGATTTTTGACAACACGGTAGGTCAGCGCCTCTAATGCCCGTGTTGTTCAAGGGTCAACACTACTTACATTTTTAGTAGTTCACATTTTTACTCTTGACTGCTCAAGAGCCCAGTGGTAAGTTTCAGACTCAAATCCAGCAACTTTCTTTGGCATGTATCTCCCAGTATATCACCTGATACAACTGTCATTTCCACAATCCAATTATTTTGTAATTCTTATTTTTATAGATTTTTTAATACTGTGTGTTTTTCTCTAAGTCAATTTAAATCATGCTAGGAAATATTTCCGGAGGTAATAAAGCAGCTTAACTCTGACTTTGCAATGGCATTATTATTCATTGATCATTACTCTTATTTTTCTCTAAGAACTTAAAAAGATTTTTTAAAACATTTTATTTTGACTCAAAATGCTAAAAGATGCATATGACATGAATGATAAAACAGCTAAAAATCTAAAATGTTCCAAGCTTCCTATTTAACTTCTCATGGTTTAAAAACACATAAAAACCTGTTCCACTGCTACTAAATGTTTTAATCTGAAAAGCAAATAACTTTGAGAAGTTAGATTTTCCTGTGAGAATCACAGAACACCTCGATGCCTACCTTTCATGGTCCCTAAGAACTAAAGTTCCTGATGACCTACATTGGTGGTATTAGTCTCAAGCAGCAATAAAACAAATCCTGAACAAGGCAGAATACTTAACACAAATTTTAGTGCTACACTTTGATAAGGACTGGAACAAGTCCTGTAAGATACATATCTAATATCCAATGTTTCAGGAATGAGTTCCTATTAACACTGAGTTGCAGCAATCTGTAATACCCACCATGTAACCTTGCTCTCAGCTTCCCTGCCAACATTTTAGTTCAGCACTGTGACCATATTTCAGACCTACACTAACACCCTGCTAACTCCTGTGAGCTCCAACCTCTAAGGTGATTCCATGTGAGGGGTCAGGGACAGTGTTATAGATCCTGTGCCTTTCCATCAATGATGGACTAATCATCTGGAACCAGGAAGCTACAATATGACTGATTCTCCCTCCCCACTGCCTTCCCCACCATCCTGGGTAGCTTAAATCTCAGCATGCCTTCTGTTAAAGCAAATGATAGAAGAGAACTTCACTAACATGCAGTTCTTCCCTCATACTTGGCAGTTGAGGGAACTGAGACTCACAAGTTAAGCAATTCGTCGGCATTAAGTGTTAGATAAAGGGAGACCAGAGATACCAGTTGCTTGAGCCCTCTGACCTTGAGGTCAGAAGTCATCCCATGATGCCATGCCTACCTATATTCCAGACATAAGCCCCCTTACCTGTGAAGGGAACAAAGATGGGTCAATGGCACCTTGAGATCTTTGTCCAGTAGTAAGACATTCTGTCAATAGATGTTTCAAAGTTTGCTTCATTTCCAAGGCTAAATCATTTAACCAAGCCTGGAAATGAAGTTAGAAAATAATATATACAAGTCATAAAACAGGTATGTAATTTATAGACTGACTATTCTTTTACTGCAGGAGGAAGGATTATAATTTCTTATAGATTCTCACATCCCAAAATGTGTTGTATGGCATGTAATGACTTAATTAATAAATGATTTCTATAGTTTGGAGAAAATATTTTTTTACCTTTTGGCATAATGGTTAGTGTAAAAACTCATAAAGTTGTGGTTAGCTATCACTATCATCATCTATACAAACCAATATATATGACCATTTAAAAAGCAACCCATTCATTTTGTCATTATGACAAATCAAACTAAACAGTTGAGCCAATAAATCAGAGTCAAAGTGACAAGCTAAGTCCCCTGGCTCATGCTATCCTGGTGATCTCACATTCACAAAGTTGCAACCATAGGAAGGGATTGCTTCATCAGAATGAAGTATATTAGCTAGGGAGTTAAATTGTCTCTTCAAATAAAACTAATTTTGTTTCAATGTCAAAAAATACATTCTCTTCACTCACTTGATTATAGATAAAATAATGAAAGTTAGCTAGTTGAAATTATGATTGATAAAAAAAGCAATAAATATTTATGAATCATTACTTAACTTTAAAAGACTATCATTTGCAATAAAATGTAAGGGCAAAACTTACAATCTTAAACAGCTTTTCATCATTATGTACTTTAGCTCTAAGTTCTAGCTTTTCTTTTGATCTTTAGAGCACCTTCCAGTATTAAAAAGAGCATGAACATTTGCTGAGCTCAAAGGCCACTAACACTAAAGAGTGAGAATCTCTGTGCAAGGCAACAGAGACGCCTACTCTGCTAATCATCACAAGAGCGTCCAGAGTTCCAGGGTTTTTTTGCTGGCAAAACTGCTCTAGCCCAGCTGCTAACACATAATCTCTTCCTCTCACTGTTCATCTCATTCCCAACAAAATGACGAGAAAGGCAAAAAACAACAACAGAAAACAAAAAAGCTCTTCACCAAACATTTGGGAGCTACTTAAAACTTCGATGCTTTCAATCACCTGATTTATGTGCTCAATATCCAATAAAAATGTTGAGGTCTAACCAGGAATAGACTTTTTGCTAAACTGTACAGAACATGCATGATAAGACATGGCTTCTGACTTCTAGTTGGAGGATAATTTTGGAACCTGAAATTACAACTCAATGTGATGCAACCTATTGCTATTTGGTTTTAGCTGTATACCTGTAATAGGCCTTTGACAGTTCACTTCCAGTCCTACAAGATCAATTAATCATAGTTGTTCTATAATTGCATTAGTTTCAAGCTTCCTAGTTCACCTAAATCATCTTATACAACTCATATTTTAAAGAGAAAAGAGAACTAAGAAGACTTATCAAGGACTTATGTTCCAAACACTATATAGTGTACTTAAGGCCAGTTATCTTATTAAATTTTCAGTAGAAAGTCTTTGCAACTGAGAGTAAGATTCTCACTTTACTGATAGAAAACTGAGATTCTAAGTTACATAGTAATAAGTTTTAGAGCTAAAATTAATATTCAATCCTTTTTTACTCCAACGTAAAAGCTATTTTCATAATTACATGCTACCTTCCAAAGACTAAAACTCTATATTCTCTGAAATATCATATCATTCTGACCCTAACAAAACAAATCATTTTTTAAAAAATATGAGATGTGTTTCTTAAAAGGCCTAAATTAACCAACTTTACCCTACCAACAGACTAAATAATTTTTGATACAAAGTTCACATCGTTAATTCTTTTTATTTTCATACTTGAAAAAAAATTACCTCTACGTTATTTGATAGAAGAACTTTATTTTTAAAAGGTACAACTTCTCCCTCTAGAGATTTCATTGCAGTTATATGTTTTGATTCCTCATCAAAACACACACTGTTAATACCTATAATATAAAAGCAACATTTAAATGCAAAATGATTAATGATAATCATTAGATATCACATATGGTTACCACATAATGTATAATATATACCTCATATAGTACCATGCAATAGAATTATGTTAATGCTATTACATACTATCATAGAACAGCTTCTCATAACCAAAAACTGAAAGAGCCCAAGCCCATAAACAGATAAACTGTGATATAGCCAAACAATGAAATGCTATTCAGTAATTAAAAGGAATATAGTTGAAACATTATGATAAACAAAAAAAAACAAGCCAGACACAAATGAATGTATAAGAACACATACTGACGATTCCACTTGTAAGATATGAGACTGAAAGAGGACGGGGTGGGGGGGGGGGGCAAACAGAGCTTCCCTTCCCCCGATCGCAAACAAATTTAATTTTCAAAAGCCCTAAACATATTAGCTAATTTTGATCTTCAGAAAAACCCTGTAAGTTATTATTTTCAATTTAAAAAAGGAAACTAAATTTCAGAGGTAATAATTAATTAATAAGTCAATTAATAAATAGCAGAGGTAGAACTTAAATGGAGGCCATCTGATTTCAAGTGCTCTTTCCACTACCTCCCATAGCCCAAAGCACAGTTACAGATATAAACACCCTAAAGCTTCAGATGTACAGTGGTTAGTATATACTTCTGTAAAGCACCAGAGAGTAAATATTTGGGGGTTTTATAGGCCATACAGTGTCTGTGCCAACTACTCAACTCTGTGCTCGTACCACTAAAGCAGCTATAGACAATAATGAGCATGACTATGTTCCAACAAAACTTCATTTAAAATAAAAAAACAGGCAGTGAGCCAGATTTGGCTTGAAGGTCTGTAGTTTGCTGATCCCTGATTATAAACAAAGATGATTATAATTTTTTACTTCTTAAAGTTAATTTGAAAAATATATTTTCCAACAAATGAAATATTTTAAGAAAAAAATAATCATTATTTTTGTTACAAACCAATTCTATTTACAATTACCCAACGAAAATGATTCAATAATATCAAAGTATACAGCACTATTACTCTATACTTTTCACCAATCTTACCTGTTTCCATAAAGTAATTATATTATCTATATACAAATAACTCCCAATTTTACTTCTCCATCCCGGATCTCTCTCCTGATAATAATTGCTTATTGAGTATCTCTGCTTGGACGTCATTCAGAAGACCTTACACTCAATAATGAAGGCGGCATGTTCTCTTTCACTTCCAAGCCTCTGCATGGCCTATTCCCTCTGCCTCCCCATTTCTCTTCTAGCTGAGAGCTATACATTCTTCTAATCTCACATAAGAAGTCAACTTCTTCATGATGCCCCAAAACTGAGCTAAATGTCATCAGAGATGCAATTATAACACCACGTACTTGTAACAATCATAGGAATTGTCATATTTGTCAACTTACTAGCTAATCTTCCCAACTGAACGTTAGGTTCTTTAAGTGTATGACATGTATTTTATTCAATAGTCTACCTAAAATCCTAACATTATGCCAGGCAGATAATTGAAACAATAAATATCTGTTGAATAAATGTTGACTCTTACCAGCAAACAGCTTCTTAAGGTGAGACTGAATCACTGATGGGTTAGTAGACTGGCCCAGTATTTCTAACAAGTCGTCATCACCAATGAAATAAAATCTTGGAAAGGCTGAGCGTTTTTCCTAATAAAAATAAAACAAAAAGAATAGTCTTTGCTTTTCAAATAGTATGCTAATTACTTTACAATTTATTATATAAACATTTTTGTTAAAACATGCCTCCAAAAACTCATTTAATGATTTCTGACATCTTTGAAGCTGATCAAGTATTGTTAGTAGAGAATTTCTGATTCCTGCATGAGTAGTTAATGTTGTGACTCTGTTGTCTTTCTTGATGTCAGTCATTATTGATCTACAGAAGGGAAAAAAAAAAGCCATTTTCACATCTACTTTAACAGTTTTTTGACTAATAGATACTGAGATATTTATTTTATTCGCCTGCTTAAAACTAGAGGTTAACACTATATAACAGGAATACATCATTATGCTTCCAATAATGCTAAAAATACTATCCCATTATCATTTTTAACTTCCCATAATGCAAATTGTCTTATTTTATTTATTCACTAAATATATATTAAGTCCTACTTCATGAAGATAATGGTCCAGTGACAGAAAAAAACATTAATTTATTCAAAATACTTAAATAAAATTATGATAAATGCTAAAAAGGAAAATTACAAAGCATTTTTAAAGTGGCTAATAGGGCAATCCCTAACCTATGGTTCTTTGAGGAAGTAATTTCAGCTGGGGTCTAAATGATGAATAAAAAGAAAGTAGGTGAGTAGGAGGGAAACAGTTTCTGGCAAAGATTTTGGAAAGAAGCTTGGTATGTCTGAGAAACTAAAGACTAGAGTCACTAAAGCGAAAAGGAGTGGGACACACAGAAAGGAGAGGGACAAGAAGAAGATTATTCTTTATTCATGGAGCAACAGGTAGCCATTTGAAAGTTTCCTCAAAGCAATGAAGGAAAGAAGTGATGACACTTCATTTTAAAAAATTACTGACTGTTGTATGGAAAACTGAATAGAGAAGACAAGAATCAGTCAGAAGGTTAGACAGTAGTACAAGTTAGTGACAACAAAAGTACTTTAGAAATAGAGATATAAAGGATATATTAAAACATATTAAGTGGATTAGAATCAATAAAATTTGGTAACAATGGAGTTGGAAGGAGAGGGAGGTGTCCAAGATATCCATTACATTTCTGCTTTGAGCAATTAGGTGGTACCATTTATTGAGACAGATATACGAAAAAGATTTGTGGGAAAAGGGATTGGAGGATAAACTCATGATTTTAGTTCTGACATATTGATTGAGGATGCTTAGTATATTTGGAGCTCAGAAGAGAAATACAGGCTTGATATATAAATTGAGGAGACATCCGCAAATAGAAGACAGCTGATATTTAGAGTGGTTAAGATCACCTCAGGAGAAATTTGGAGTGAGAAAAGAACCTAAGGCTGAAAAACCTTGAGAACATCTATATCTAAATGTTTTAACAGGGCTGAAGACTAGGAACAAGAAGTAGAACCTGAGAAACAGGCAGAAAACCAAGAGAGGACAGTATAACAGAAGCCCAGGGAAGAGACTTTATAACAAAGAAAACATGCTCAACTCTATTAAATATTAGTCAGAGATAAAGTAAAATGAGGAATGAAAAATACTCATCAAATTTACAACAGGAAAGTAATTTGTGACTTTAGAAAACAGGTATATATTATATACCTATATCTATATATTTATTAGTTCATTAGTATATATTATCATATATATTAGAGCAGTAAAAACAGAAACAGATCAAAATGGTTCAAAAATTAAATGCCTGAATGACAGAAAATAACTTCTCAAAAGGATCCAGTAGAGAAAGAGTTGAATACACAGATGATACTAATAATCAAAAGTAATTAGCTTGTATTAAGGACTTCATAATATGAATAAAAAACTTCCATATGTGTCAATGTCTTATGGAGTTGTACTGACCTAAAATCTTCATCAACTCTGTTGAAGCGTGTCTGTTCTTTTGGCAATGCTCCACGGCCAAAAATGGGTTCCAAATACACCCACTTTCTCTGAATATGGTTTAAATTCTGTAGATATTCATCTAACTCTGCAAGTTTTCTTTCCCAGATTGACACTTTATCTTCAAATCCTTTATAATAAGGAGAATCCTTTAAGGACTGAAGAAGGCATCTATTATCTCCAACTTGATTTACTATATCTTTCCAGTCTTTAATCAGCTTGATGGTTCGACTTTGGCTGTCTTCATAATCAATCAATGTAAATACTGCTCCAACTCCCCAAAGATCAAGTTCACGTAAAGCTTCTCTAATTGTAACTTCACCTTGTGCCCGACTATTTAAATCCTATTTAACACAAAATATCCATATTTATTACATCATTAATTGTCATATAAATAAATTATAAGAAATCTATTTTAGAAGATGATATATCTTTATCTGGCTTCTCACCATAAGACAAGAAAAAAAAATGTAAGTGGATATATTTTACAAGTAATAAAAGAATTACTGGCTACTGTATCGATGGATATCAGATACTAAGTATTCAGGTTCATATGGTCAAAGTATATACAAAGTTCTGCCTTATGCTTTTTACTTCTAAAAAGAAAACTCACACATCCATTTCAAGACACAAAATAATGTAGCTTATTTAAAGTTTTGCAGACCTCAGGCATTCTATTGTAACTTAATTGTAAGTTCTGATACATCTAAAGTGATTAGCAATCATATAAAGTTATCTTTTACAGCAGTTGTGCTTTACAACCTCACATTATCTAAGTATGCTCCAGAATTATCAACAAACATAAAAATATACCTTTTCAATAGGAAATAAAACAATTTGACATCTAGAGTCCTTTTATTTTTACACTGAATGGGCAGAACACAACACAGAAAATCCGCCACTTATGGTAGAACTGTGACAAGTTTTACTTTTACCTGAGACCTTTTCTAAATCTGATTAGTAAATTGGTTCTTGGTTTAGCTATCTGAATTTCTGTATCCCTTAGCTTCTGTTTATAATATATGCCATGATTTTTAAAAATGATTTGTATTTGTTTACTTTTTTATTAAAACTGCCTCCCTTTTTATAAAGACATTATTAATTTTATTTTTTCTCTCTCAAAAAAGGGAATTACGTTGTTTCTATACACAGTGCTAGACATATTCAAAAGTATTACTAATGAAAGAATGATAGAATAGTGGAACACTGTCATATTTCAAGGGAAGAAACAAATTTAACTTGCAATTTTATTTAAATAATAAAATATGAACAAAATCACATGTTAACATAAGATTAGACATAAGAGATATTTCAAAAAGTGATTCTTACTTTAAGGTCAGAAGTTTTGGCAACAATTGTATCAGCTACTCTGAGGAGATCACCAAACACTAATTTCTCTAGACTAGTTCCTCTAGGAAGGCCAAGTAGACGAAAAAGGTCCAGCCAGTGATCTGGAGAAAGATGTTCTCCTCTCACATATTTCAAGATAGGAACTGCGATCTGTTAAATACGAAGAAAAAAACAGAAACGTGTATACACATAGTATACATATATAAGGAAAATGCAAATTATTACTTACTGTTATGATTATTAGGTATAAAAATTTTAATTACTCCATCACCTTATTAACAATCTTGAA
Organism: Hipposideros armiger; assembly: GCF_001890085.2. Classification (NCBI taxonomy): domain Eukaryota; kingdom Metazoa; phylum Chordata; class Mammalia; order Chiroptera; family Hipposideridae; genus Hipposideros; species Hipposideros armiger. Next base: position 1,538,842 of record NW_017731796.1, read on the forward strand.
ATCACACTCTTAAACAGAATTACATGAAAATTTGTATTAAGCATTGCTACGAATACATGCAAATTTCCCTTTTAGCTTAACATCTTTAAAACATGACCTAAAATATTTGTATTTATGTTTTTATTTTAGGGTAGATCTATATCCTACATATGCTAAATGATCCATATATTAAATTGTGCTAGGAAGTATAAATACTCTGATTTATAATTTTAATGATAAATTTTTTAATTATAACTTCTTTAAAATTGATAGAAATATCAATTATTTCTATGCTTTATTCTATACTTTTTTTTCATGTAATGGAATAATTTAAAAATACATAAACTAAAATTACAGTCACTACATAATAAACGATACATAAAAGTTCCAAATATTTTTAAACAGAATAAGTAAAACCATCTTACTTTATATTTGTCAATTTCTGATTGTAATTTCACCGTCATTACTGAATGTTCTTCAACCCTCCTTAATCTCTCATGCCAGTTCATCAAAAATTCTTCAAACAGATACGTCTTAGTCCTATAAAATACCAGAAACACACTTTGAAACTTAAATCCCAACAACACTACCAAACTATAAAAATCTAAATATTGTTTATGAATCAAACCGAAAAGTAATCCAATCTTCGTTGGCCATTTCCTGAAATCCTTGCTGAAACTCTTCATAAAGGGCCCACATCTGTGCACAGCCCTCAATGTCTTTAGAGATGCTATATGCCAAAGAAAAGTCGGGCTCTTCTAGTCCAAAATGATGACAATCATCACTATAAAAACAAACAAAAAAGTGAAATATCATTATATTTTTTTAAAAAATTGTTAAATATCAGTGTTATTTAAGTGCATTACCCGTGTGTGTGTGTTTGTCTGTGTGTGCTGCACACCTGTGTATTTGAAAGTAGAGGTACACAGTGGGGGACAATGTCTACCTTACATGAGAAATTTACTTAGGCGTGGGCTCTTGTAAATTCATTAATATGCATTTTTTACAAAACAGTCAAAGTGAAGTTGGTAATATATTTATGTACATGATGAAGAAAAAACTTACACCAGCTTTTTTCTTATGATTTCAAGATCATCAAACTCAATTTTTTTCTCTTTTATTGACTTTGCACTTTTATCAAGGGTATTTTGCTGACCAGTTTCAATAACATCATCACCAGGCTTTAGTTGATCCCAACGAGCTTTAAATTTCTCCAATTCTTGATAGTAGATCTGAAGACGTGATTTCACATTTCCTTTCATCACTTCAATCTATAAGCCAATAGAGTTTATATCATTTAGTTCAGAATAAAATCTCACTTCATTTTCACATTTTTATTTCCAACATTTGCTACTGAACAAGGTGAAAAAGTATCAATACCAACTTTTCAACAGGTTGTTTTTAATTACTGATTTCAAGTATAATAAAATAATTCAAAAGCATAAAATTAGACTATAAATTTATGAGAGATAATCTGCAAACATCATCATTAAGAACTAATTCATGTGATTAAGGGCACCCATCACAACTATCAAAAGGTGATGTGATTTAAAAAAAAAAAAAAAAGTTCAATGACTGCCAGTTGTTCCACCTGAGGGCATTTCCCAGTTTCCCATGCAGCTAAATGACATAAGACTAAGTTCCTGTCAATGGGATATGAGTGTAATGGATATGTGCAACTTTCAGTTTGTACCCTTAAAAGATACCATATATGGTCAGTAAATAAATTCATTCATAAGAAAGGCTGGAAATAATGATACATGCATTCTTGAATAGCAGGAATAGAAGACAAACTACGTGAAATGATCATTATATAAAGTGTTCTACTATATAGAAGTACTTGGAGGTCAATTTCACCAGCAATATAAAATCCTTATAAACCTAAGCTATAATGGAATAAAATAAGAAACTTTAACTGAGAAAAAAATTAAGTATCCATTTTAACAAAATGACTAAAAGGTTCTTACCTGATCTTTAATCATAAGTTGGTGACTTTCCATCATCAACTCAAATTTATCCCACTTAGCTTTCAGATTACTAATTGTTTCTAAACCTCTACCTGCCACAGTTCGTAAAAGTCTGTTTTTATCTTCCGCTTCTTGAAATAAGGGCAAAATCTAAAGGTTAACAAAAAAACATAAAAACAACCTATTTTATCAAATTTCTTAAAATTCTATTTATTTTAATTACTGTTTCATGATTTGCTTCTTAAAAATCAAGATTCTTGCTTTTAAATAATTGTTAAATTCCTGGATATAAAGTTTCTAATGCTTACTTATTATTACATACAAACTCAACCAAGGCACCCTAACTTCAGGAGTTATAAAGAATAATAAAAGTGATAATATGATACTGAATGAAACCGTGAATCTATAAAGACAATACTATAGCTGTTCAAAGTAAAGTATTGGGTTGTTGGAAAAGTCATGACATATTTTTTCTCTGTTTTTCGTTGCAAAAATGTGTCATAACTTTTCCGACAACCCAATACTTACAGTAAGTCCCTGACTTACGAACATTCGAGTTGTGAAGTTTCACAGATACGAACGGACCTCACATTACGAACATTTGTAGATGCAAACAAATCGCGGAAGTAGCTCATATGTCTGACGGACATGGTCACAGTTGTGCTGCTGTGTGCTTACTGTAGAGTGCGATAGTGTACAGTGCTCAATCAGAGCCCAGGATGTCCAGATGCAAGAGGAAAAGCAGTGGTGATGTGGAGGGAACTGCTAGGAAGCACAAAGCAATAACCATGGAAACAAAAGTGAAAATAATTGAGAGATTGGACCGAGGTGAAAAGATGGTAGACGTCACTCGTTCTTATAACATGAATCATTCAACCACTGGCTTTACATTGTGTATTTGTGTCAAAGGTGGATAAGACTCACTTTGTCGGACTTACGAACGAATCCGACTTATGAACGTTCACTCATTCATAAGTCGGAGACTTACTGTATTATAAATGTTCCACGTGTAAGAAAATGCTAAAGATGCTTCTAAAAGAACTGAAATCAATGATGACTTAAAAGCACAAGTTAATTAAATTATCCTACTTAACAAAGACGAAAAAGTCATGAAAAAAGGTATGTAAGAAACAGACAAGTAAGTAAAATCAAGCTCCTGCATTCAATTTCTACTTGAAATGCCCTGACTCATGTATAGTTAGCAATTTTTCAACAGTCTAGGTATAGGTCATTAAGTGCTAAAATGCTTGAATTGCTTCTAAGCCTTTTTAAAGCACTGTAAAACAAGTGTCATATAAATTAATATCTGTACTTTTACTAATCAACAAAGCAATAATAGCCATAGAAAGATTTTTTTAAAAATCACCATGCATACACAATAGACAACAATAACAACAACAAAAAAAAAATGTCAACTATATCTCAATAGCCAGTTGGCAATCCCTGGGCAGTATTAGTTCCATCTGAGAAACAGAGAAAACCAATATACCAAGAAGCCACATTGTACTATAAAAATCAGTAAGAAAGGTGAAAAAAATAGAGGAGGATTCTAATTTCCTACATAAGAACAGAACTTCGGTTAGCCTGTAAAGACTTTACAACACTTTCCTAGTCTACCTGCCTCCATTTCTACTCCTTCAAATCCAAATACATACCAACAGGGGGGCATATCAAAACAAATCCTATAACATCTTCTGCTAAAACCCCAGCAATAACTCCCCAACATCCACAGAATCAAGCCTCAGATCCTTAATGTGGCTCACATGACCTAGATCTGCCTAGCGTTTTATACTGTCTCATGTGGTTCCGAGCACACAACATCTATTTCTCTTAGTTTTTGTGGTGACACTCTGCATGCTTTTCCTCCCGCTTCACTGTCAATCTCCCATGCTCAGACTCTAAATTTTGGAATGCTTAAACCTGGTCCTATCCCCTCTACTCTTTGCTATCAACCAGATGGTGTTAGTCCAATCTCATGGCTTTAAGTATCACAGATACAAAGATGACTTCCAAATGCATACCTCTAGTCTTCACCTTTACTCTAAAGTCCATATTCCTCATTCAACTTCCACCTGACATCTTAATCCCCACCACTTCCAAACTCCAACCACCTTCCTTCTCTTGTCATCCTCATCTCAGTAAACAGAAGCTAATACCATTAGCTGCCCAGCTGCTCAAGCCAGAAACCTAAGAGACATGTTTATTTCTTTCTCTAACCCCCGCTCTAACTAACGCATCAGAAGACCTTGGTTTTAACACTGAAATCTATCATTAATTTCTCCAGTTCTCTCCATCTCTGCTACCACATGGTACAAGTTTCTATCATCTCTCATCTACCAATTGCAATATCCTACACTAACTAGAATCTCTGCTTCTTTTGTCTCACTCCAATCCATTTCTCTACAGAGCAGCCAGAGTAACTGCTTCAAAATGTAAAACACATTGTGTCACTCCCCTGCTTAAATACTTTCAAGGACTTTATTATATTTACAAAAAAGTCCAAACTCCTTATGATTGTTTAAAAGTACCTTAATAATCTGGCCCTTGCACAACTCTCCAATTTCACCTCATACTTTTTTCTTCCTTGAATACTATGGCTTTCTTGATAACTAACTTTCCTTCTTATTTACATCTATCTCCTTCTTTACTTAATTCCTTCTAATAGAGAAGTACATTATTTTATTTTACTTGCCTTTAAACTCTCTTTATACCTTTTTGTCTATCATAGCATTAAAAATTTTGTAATTCCTCCCACTATGAAAGTATATTATTTAACTCATCTTTAAACTCCCTTAAGAATTTTAAGTTAATCACATAGTAGGGACACATAAAAGTTTGTATTCTGATTTGAATTCTTTCTCCTCCTTCCTCTCAACATAACTAAAATCATCCATAATATGTTTTATAAAACGTTTGGCTTGCTTATTCTGGGCTATAACCTTCTGGATACTGTTTATGAACCTTTACCACTCTTTCACCTTTGTCTCTAATTAAGAGCTTCTCCATCATATTTAAGAAAGAGACAGGGGTTCGGGGAAGAGAGAGAGAGAGACAGAGAATGAATTTGTAATTCAGCTCAAACGTCATACTTTAGATCCTCAGATTATAACCCTGGAAGTAAAAGCATGATTTCTTTTAAGCTTAGTCTTATTCTAATGTGTCACATCATAAAATAGACCGCAAATTTTTCTGTAGCCAATAATAAGCAGTTTTGTTATTGTTTCACTATACCAACATAAGATCAAGAGTCCAATCATGAGCTGATAAAATTGGACCATATTATATAGACTTCTTGACAATACTGGAATATGATACTTCTAAGTAGTCACAAAAAATTATCTAATTTAAACATCTCCAGTACAGCAAAAATAAATTTAAAAATTTACTTTGTGATTCTCACCTCTGGTTTCCGTTCTTGAAGCTTACTATATTGTAAATTTGCATCACCTATCTCTTCCACAGATTGGGGCATAACTGATAAGACTTCCATAGCCTCAGTAACAAATGTATCAATTTCATGTAAATGAGCTGAACAGGTAACATTGAAATATAAGAAATATTATTACCACCAAAACTATTCAATTACATAACTTCTAAATCAAGGCGTGTTAGAGTAATCTAATACATTAAACTCTAAATTATCATTTGCTTTCAGAAATAATTTCAAAATGTATAATAAGCAAAGAAATTTCTTCTCTTGGAAGTTTAGCTGTTTCACATTGAACTTAAACATTTTGAGCAGAAAGTTAAAATATACTCATTCTTAGTAAATTTTTACTCAAAATTGGGAACATTTTCGGTCTTTTAAATATTATACTAAAACACCTCAGTTTAAAGGAAAAAAAGAAACAGTGCAGTGTTCTGGAAAACAGTAGTTATTTGAAGAGATAAAGAGAAACACATTATACCAGAATTACCTACTGAATTACCTACTGAGAAATCAGTAAAATATGCCACAAACTGATGCTAGCTCAGACTGCAAATAATAAAAATGCCTTCATTTTTAGACCTCTTAAGAGTTAAACATCAACTTTCCTATTTTATTAAACTTATCATTTCAAGCATATTACATTCATAACACTTTCTTTTTATCAGTTATTTTAATTATTGGAATTCATATTTCATAACTATCAAAGTACATGCATCTCTATATACAATTAAGTAAAAATTAAAATTAAAAAGTATATTTACCCTGGATGGACTTCTTCAAAGAAAGAACAAGCATATCAAATAGCTTCTGGATGAGATCATCAATCACAGTCTTCACAGGGCTACAATTAATATTTAAACAATCTACCTTGACAGCACTGAAAAATGCCAATGGACATATTTGGACATGAAAAAGTCTAATTAGAGGAAAACAGTCTCATTATAATATCAGGATTTTGTGTCATACATTTTAAAATGTAACTCAAAAGTGTGATCTTCAAGCACATTTAAATTTCATTTAGTAAATAGTATGTGCCTTACACGTACTATTATAAAGTTTTTCATTAAACAATGATTTTGTTAGAAATATTGCCGTTTTTATCATCTATTGTATCAGTTAACCAAAAAAGGGCAGCAATTACGAATTGCTGAAGTAGCAACATGAATATATTTAAATATTTCCAAGCTTACTTGTCATAGCATATAATTTTTTAAAAATATTTATAAAATAAATGTATCCTGTAGTCCAAGTACAAACAATAACGATAAGGAAAATAAAATAAAAATACAACCTGAGTATAGATTATTAAGGTACTAAGAAAATAAAACAATAAGATACTATTTTATACCTATCAAACTGACAAAATTGTAATGAATTGTTAATTCATATATTCAATTGTGTGTGCAAAGAGAACTCTCAAAATTGTTGGTAGAAGAATAAAATAATGCAACTTTTGTGAAAAGCAATTTACCAATATGTATCAAATAATTTTAAAATAGGCATATCCTTTATCTTAATAACTTCAACTTCGGAATTTATCCTAAGGAAATCTTCAGGCAGACTCCTAGATTATACACAAATATCTTCATCAAAGTATCAATTAAAATAGTGAAAAGCTAGAAACAAGCTAAATGCAGGAATGGCTAAACAAATTATTGTATATTTATACAATTAAAAATCGCATTTTTGAGGACTAGGCAATAACATGGCAAAATATCAATGAAATAGTGTTAACTAAAAATAGCAGCATATACGGGGTGGCCAGTTGGCTCAGTTGGTTAGAGAGAAGTGCTCACCACACCAAGGTTGTCAATTCGATCCCCACATGGGCCACTGAGCTGCGTCCTCTACAACTAGATAGAAACAACTACTTGACTTGGAGCTGATGGCTCCTGGAAAAACACACTGTTTTTCAATTAAAAAAAATAATAATAAATAGCAGCATATGATATTATCCAAATTTTGTAAGTATATGTACTAATGTGTCCAACACATCAAATCTTAACAACAGTTGCCACTGTATTTTTCTGTATTTAAAAAAAAAAGTAAAACAAATGTAATGTTAATCATCAGAAAAAAGGCATAAATTTTTATGAACATATTCTCTGTATAGTACTCAATGCAAATTGTAATGTTCTACACAAACAGATGTTGAACAAGACTTGCTCATCTGAGGAAAAACTCATATTTAAATTATACAAGCTTTAAAAAAAAGTATGGTAATTTTGGTCACAAAGATTATTTAGAAAACTACTTGACCTTTTTAAGGCATACAGCCAGGTAATAATCTTAGAAATCAAGTTATAAGTATTAAATATAATTTTTTTTTTTTAGCTGAGCCATCCTGCCACCTGTTGGCAGCTCAGCGGCAGCTCAGCTCGGGCTGGGAATTGAACCAGCAACCCTGTTGCTCAGAGCTCACACTCTTGAGTGAGCTCTTAACCAACTGAGCCACTCGGCTGGCCCTAATTTTATTTTTTAAATATACTTTTTTCTTAAAGCTTCATTTATTTATTCCCAATCACCCACTAACTGGAGAAATTTAAACTCCAGTTCTTAACCACCAAAATATATAAGAGCCAATTTGCCTGATACATGAAGTTTATGTGATTTTTGAAATCCTGACACATAAAGTATAAAGATTTCTAATATTTGATACATGAAGATAGATGATTTTGGTAAACCTAAAAAATTATATTATGCTGTATTTTGCTAATGAATTAACATAAAGTGATATGATGACAACAGAGTTGTACTCATTGACTATAGAATCCTGTGGAGAAGACTAACATTCACCTCTCACTTGAAAATATTGACAACATGCAACTGAGCCTCTATCCTATAGATAGAATGGGACAGCCATAGATAGCCTACCCAAACATTACATCCTTAATACAGTATCTGAAATACATCATTAGAATGTTTTTTCTAATCATACAGCATATTTCCAAAAAGTATCCATAAAATATCTGTGTGTATGTATGTGTATATTAGCCTAGATGAATACATGGTAATTTATTAGCAAGAAGCAGCAAAATGAAAAGTGGAATGTGAGACAGGTATTCTTTTTGTTTTGTTTAGCTTTGGCAAGGAAGCATGACTAGGAAAGCTGCCTACAGTAAGGGACAAACAAACAGCAGTGGTAGCAGTAAAGGTCCTTGAACAGTCAGGTGACAGCATAAAGTCAAATAAGATGGGCAAGATTGGGATCAAAGACAGTATGCAGCAGAGATTAGAAACCTCATATAAAACATTACAAGAGCACTATCTTTCCCTTACTTCAAATTAACATTAATGGAACTATCATTATCCCAATCATCTAAACTCAATCCCTCAAATTATTTGTCTCTTCTCTACTTCTCATTCCTCATCTTCCTCTACAAAGACCTCCCGATACCTCATATTTCCTCCTCCCCATTTTGAGTACCAACAACTTAATTGTTACTGGTCTTCTGGATGATGACCAACTAACAAGCTCTCTTCCTCTAATCTCTTCATTCAACCATGAAGTCATTATTTCCAAATTAACATTCCTAATGTACAGCTTTGATACTGACACACTTCTGTTTATAAACCTTCAACAGCAAACCATTCTAACATGAATAAAATCCAAATTCTCTAATTTAAAATGTAAGACTCTCCCAAATCTGTACCTATCTACCCCTTTCCAGGAGCATTGTGTCTTATCTCTAATAAAACCTTAACTCTAGTCAAATTTTCAATTAACCAACTACTTATTTTCAGCATATAAATCCCTCTCCTGAGAGGCTCTGCTTTAACCTCTAATTCACCTTTCTACTTGTCAAATCCTAGTTCAAGTATTTTTATCTTAACAAAATGTTCCCTGATTTTCCTGCCCTAAATGGATGGGAAGTCATCATCCTGTAAATCTCCATAGCCTAGTTTAATCTCTAATATGGAATATAAACTGTTCTATCTGGTAGTTATAATAACAATTAATAACCATTAGCATTTATATTGAGAATTTACCCTATGCCAGTAATTTACATGAAAATTACTCACTTAATCCTCAAAACACTATGAGATAAATACTATAGTTCTAACTATTTTAAAGCTGAGGAAACTGATGCTCAAAGAGTCTAAATGACTGTCAAAGTCATGCAGCTGGTAAGAGCCACGTCCCTCCAGAGCTAATTCTCTTAACCCCTGTGTGTACTTGACTTAATCATCAAATATACTTGACTTATTGCACTACAGGAGAGCAAGCAATTTGATCTCAGGTACTCTGCCTTTGTCATCTTCATACTCCTATAGGACAAGACTGTATGTATTACAAAAGCTCATTAAATATTTATTGAAAAAAATCAACAAATGAATTAATAAAAGTGATATTATCCTTTACAGATAATATATGCACAATTAAACAAGGCCTTTCATCAAGCTTATTACAAAGAGTAGTTCCAGTTATACAAAATTTCAGATAGTGAGGGGGATATATTCTCAAGTATCTGGGTTGTGAGATGCCCCTCAGAGGGTTTCCTCCACATTTAGGGCAATACTAGATGCAGCACTATGTTGTGTGCCTCCCAGGGCATTCTGAAAGGAAGCAGAGCAGTACAAAAGCAGAGTCAAATGTCATTACTTTTACATCCTCGAGTATGCTCTCAGCAGTCACTTCTTACCATTCCTAAACTGTGCCTATGCAGATCATATGTTAGATCCTCATGCCAGAAATGAATAGAAGCTTCTTCCTTCAATTGAGTCATCCAACTAGGTTCAGCTAACAGAGCCTCTAGAAGAGAAGCTTCTAGTCTCAGCAATGCCCTACTCAGATGATGCTCAAGTGTCATGGCTGAGCTCTAGAGGAGGCACAAAACTAACCTGACTTCAGTGCCACTAAGTGAAGAGTTCCCTTACCACCCACAGCAGAACTGTTAGGGCGCATAAGTCCCACCGCTTTAACTTCTAATACCTTGGAAGTCGTTCTACTTCTTTTCCCTTTATTTTCAGTGCTTTAAAATTTTTCTCCCAATCATGAACAGTAGAAAGATGCTTTTCCACTAAAGCTTCCATATCAACTTGCCCAATGACAATCCATTCCTATTCAAAGAGTGAAAAAGATTATTAAAGAAATAGAACTAATAAATTAACATTTTAAAGATTAGAGTCCAATTATTCATAAATATTAGTGTCCAACCAATAAAAAGGGGCAAAGATTAATGCATTTAAGTTAATTTCAACATAAGTATGTAAATATAATCATTACTGTGTAGTCTAAAGAATGAATAGGAAATAAATGATTCAATACAAAAATACAGTGATCATAAAAGTTTTCTGGGGGGGCGGCCAGTTAGTTCACCTGGTTAGAGCACGGTGCTCATAACACCAAGGTTATGGTGTTATGGGCCACTGTGAGCCGTGCCCTCCACAATTAGATTGAAACAGCTACTTGACTTGGATGATGGATCCTGGAAAATCACACTTAGAAAACAAAAACAAAAAAACAAACAACAAAAAAAGTTTTTTGAAGAGACTGAAAAAACCCTTTCTTTAGATTCTCTTCTCAAATTTGATGTACACAAAGATAGAATCACTTCTTTAAAGCCAAGAGCCACTACAGGCTACAAATCTGAAAATATCCAGATTGAATAGATTTTAGAAATCTAAAAGGCAGAAGGATCATAGTGGCAGTTAAGAAACTGGTCGAATGCTCAGTCATAATCTCAGGATCAATATAAATGAGCAATGAATGCATTTAGAGTTTATCTTTGGAGTCAGCTGGTAATGATGCATTGAAGCAAAAGTAAGATGTTAAAACATCTCAATTTCATTAACTTTTAAGGCTTCCCTCCAAGGATTTCTCTTGCTCCAAAGAATATAGAACAAGATATACTTTCCTGAAAGGAATTACAATTGACACAACAGAGTCATGTCACATTCCAAGTTGACAAAAAAATTTTTGAAAGTTAGTTTCTCAATTTTCATATAGTCAAAGACAAAAAAATAGATTTTTTTTAATTGGGGAATTGGGGGGATGAGAACAGTGCTGGGGAATTGGGGGAAGGGGAACAGACAAGTTGCTGTCATTTTGTTCTTCAGTCTAGTTGTGGAGGATGTTGCTTCACTGGCCCAAGTTGGCACCATCATTGCGCTCTTCCCAGGTGAGGCAGATCAGTCGCCGGCTTCTAGACGGCTGCTCACGGTGGCTTGAGGGCCGCTCATGCTGGCTGCTGGCTACACACGGTAGCCCATGGCAACCCACTGCCACAGGGGCTGCAGCCTACGCCCGTTGCCGGCTACTCACGGCAGCCCAGCTCCAGGTTGAGCTGTTGTTCAGCATCTCAGCTGTAGAGGGCAGTGTCACTGGCCCTCATATGTGGGATCCGAACCAGGGCCCTCTGGCGTCCCAAGCCAGCTCTTAACCAACGCGCCACTCGGCCGGACCCCAAAAATAGATTTTTAATGTAACTTTTTCTCGTCTGTGGCCAAAATCTACAATAGCTTGTATAAGAATTCTAAACTCTGGCTCTGTAGTTTGCCGTATGTTTATTTTACACCACAGAAGATAAACTATTGATTTGCACATTTAAAACTAATTCAATCAATCAGACAAAATATTATAAAAGAAAGATGGAAAACTATATGTTCCATACCTTATGTTGGTGTAAAACAGCTGACAATCTCCTAAAAAGATCTTCTGCTTTGCTGAAAATAGTCAGGAATCCACTTGCATTTCTATCAATCATAATAGAAAAAATAGATGCATCTCCTGTCTCACCCACTCCCTTAAACTGATTAGGAATGCCAATGAATCTCTTCATTTCTCTGTAATATTTAGCCCGGATTTCTTCAAAAGGAGGCCTGAATTGTAACCGTCCTTGTCTGAAAGTAAAGAAGTAACTTTAAAATATAAATTACTAGAAAATTATAGATTGAAAATTAAACTGGGTTTCAAGAAATCTTACTTGTACGTTAAGTCTATATTGATTTCTGGCAGATTTTCATTAAGTGCTTCTAAGCCCATCTGATACTGGTGTTCCAGAGCTTTGTAGAGTTGATGATTCCAGTGCTGCTTCCACGCACGCATGTCACTTGCTTGGAATCCCTAATGTGTTATATTTACATTTTTATTTAAAATTAGGCAGTAGAATGGGGTTTTCATTTAATGCTTTCATATCACATAAAGCAAAATTATAAGCAATAAGAAAACTTCTTTTAAATATCTTAAAACTTGCAGCTCCTTAATTACTATTTGTGGTATGAGAGTTTATATAGAGTCAAATATGAAAATCTCCAATTTTCATGTTTCTAAATAGAATACAAAAAGATCAGTAAAATTTTTTAAATCAAGTTAATACTAAATAGATTTTATATTTGGATTTTATGATAACAGTAACAGGGACAAGTTTTTTTGTTAACTTTTTTGTCCTTTTTCAAAAATCCCCATCAAGTATAACGCTTTTCCTCCTTTCTCACTCCCTAAATAATCTAATGCACATTTAAAAACATGTTAAATTTAAAATATTGAAATGCTCAGTATAGAGTATATGCTCTTTGAGTCCATATAACCATAAATATATGAATTCTAATGCTTTAACTTTTGTTTTTCCTTAAAGTTCTAAGAACTGAAAAATATATGTAAATGTGTAAGACACCTAACTCATATTCAACCAAAATCCCATCACCACCTACTATGCAGCAGGCTCTGTGCTAGCCACTTTTGTATACATCATCTCATATCAAAATGTATACAGAACTAAAATTTTGCCCCCAAAAACAAAAACATTCTGAAATAGTTATTTTAATCATGAGGCTTCTGCCTAACCTTAACTTTGTGTTCTACATATGTCACAATCACCTAAAAGAAAACTAACAAATGACAGATATTTAAGCACCAAGACAGAAAAAGCTATAAACTCTGAATTGAGGGATTTGGCATTCTGAAAGACAAATAGAAACTTTTTATATTTTTAAGTGTAAATGCATTGTTAATTTATGGTCTTTATGCATAAATCAGTCATTCTAAATTTATTAGGAATTCATTAGTTAAGATTTATAAATAAACTTTATGAACTTTTCATCAATTCATATGTTCACATTCTGAAAAGATCATATTTCAAAGTGTAGACACAAAGTAAAATATAGTCTACCTGTGCTTCTACACTTGCTAAGCCAGTTCTCAATTCTTGTAGTCCATCTTTCCAACGCTGTTGCTGCCGAAGCAGATCAATATTCATCAGGGTTACCACCTGTTAAAAATGAGAGCATAATAGTCTCAAAGTATCACCTTAAAAATGGTAAATTTTCAGTGGAAAAAAGTAGACAGACACCACCTTCACCAAGTGATCAAGGTGAACTCAACCTGAAATAAGACAAATCAACACCTGACAGATGCATTGAGAAAGGCAAAACATCATTTCTGTGGTATTCTTGCCAAAATTGCATAATCCTAATCTAATCATGAAAAAACATCATATAACCCAAATTGAGAAATATTCTAGAAAATAACTGACCAGTACTCACCAAAAGTTTCAAGGTTATGAAAAACAAGGGAGGAAGAGGAGGCTACAGAGACTCAACAACTAAATGCAAAGTAGGATCCTGGATAGGATTCTTGAAAAAAAAAAGACATTAGTGGAGAAGCTGTAAAATTCAAAAATGGTCTATTGCCTAGTTTTGATAAATATACTATGGTTACTCGTATATAAGTTGTTAATAACAGAGGAAGCTAAGTGAAGGGTAAGTATTCTCTGTTCTATTTTTGCAATTTAGGTCTCATATTATTTCCAAATAAAAAGTTATTTAAAATTATATCCTAAATGACTTTTAAACAATACTCTTCATAGCTTATTCAATTTTTATATATAAAGTTTACCTTTTCACAAAATGTAGTATGCCATTTTCTCAGTTTTCTATTTTCAGTGGCAAGTCGTTCAGCAGCATTTTGGAGTTTTTGAATATAGCCTTCTAATTCTTTAGGATTATCCCAAGTGATTTGTGACTTTCCCCCACTTCCTGCTTTTGAATTCTAAGGTACAATAAATGACATTTAGTATTTAAATGTACTGTATTTATTTTTTCAAAAAGATTCAATAATCTACATCACAAGTCCAACTATCCCTAACACCAACCTGCAATAAAAAGGGCATATTTTTTCATTTTATAAAGAGCGTTTTCATTTTAAAATAGCATTTTTCCCTTTTATAAATGATCAGGCAATCTGGACAAGACTGAGTAGCCCCATTCCTTCCAGATTCTCCCTCAGACAAGTAAAAATCCCTGGACATAACATAACAAATAAGGACAGGAAGAGTGAAAGGTAGAAATTAAGAAGAGAGCCAGCCAACAAACCTTGGGAATGGAGGAACAAGACACTGGGGTCTCCTTACTGTCCCCCATGTATCCAGGACAGGACACTGGAGAAGGCCCCAACCTGGAACTACCCCCAGGGACAGACAAATAAAGCTCCAGAAGAAGCCCATTCCCTCTTGCCTGAGAATTAGGAAAACGGAGGCCTAACAGCAGAAAACCATTCTAGCAACACACACACAACTCCAGTCACCACCAATGAAAAAACAACCCCCTCTGCAATTTTAGTGGGGCCAAGCTGCTTTTCCAGCACCTTTTTTTTTTTTGCAAAAGCAGGCAGTACTCCAACTCCCCTGCCAATAAAAGGTTGGCAGGGCTGAACTACCCTTCTTGAGTTTCTTAAATCATATTTGATGACTGAAGCAAAAACTACAACACCATCTATTGTGGTGCACTACATATGTAAAGGGATTACTTAAGACACATGAAAGCGTGGTGAGACATATAGAAGAGCTATGCTTCACTTGAAGTGTTAAGGCATAGCAAGTTTCTGGAATACAGCAGACCCTCAAATAGCTGATGAGCAAATGAACCTAAATAATTATATAGTAAATTCAATAAAACACTCTGTGAATCAGTTTAAAAGCATTTATTCATAATTACTACATACAACTTACTATTGTAGTGCTTAAGGGTATGAAAATAGGGTGCCTGCCTTCCAATACGGTAAGTGGCCGGAGAATTACAAAGAATCTTAGTGTGCTCTCTCCTTCTATCTTAGTTTTTTATCCACTACTATGTCTGATTTGATATGTTAAATATAATTATTTAGTTCTCACAAGCCAATTTCTCAAAATAAGTTTCCTCTTCAAAAATATCAAGATTTTATTTTGAACACATTTATTAGAAAAGAAAAGGCTCTAAAGGTTTACAATTAAGACATAATTTATATATATTAGGTGAAGAGGTAAAAATAATAAAGTATGGTTCCATTTCCAAAAGAACACTTATAAATATGCATAGAAAACAGTTTAAATAGCCTGTTAAGAATGGTCATCTCTTGGTGGTACAATTATAAGACCTTTTTTTCTTTTTGTTTACCTGTATTTTTGAAACTTTCCATTATAATAAACTTGTATAGAGCTTGGCAATCAGAAAAAAATGTTTTTAATAATATCTGTAAGTCTTTTATAGGTTTTATATAACTTTATATAGAGATTTCATGTTTATATAATTTCTAGTTAATTTTAAGCCTGAGAACTAGTGTGCAAGAAAGCGTTAACATAGCAAGTCTGACTGTTATCCCTTAAAAGTCCTGCTAAAAAGACAGGACTGTAGAGGACATCTGGGAACTTGGAATTTGGGAGGGTTCCAACCCCCAACTTTTAAGAATGGCTAACTGTACCTAAACAATATGGCATTATGTTGCACACTTGATTTTCTTCTGGGAACTTGGAATTTTGATACTTACTAGGCTGAAAATTCCTACAAGCCCCCAATAAAAACCTGAGCACTGAATTGATAATGACCTTCCCTAGTAAGACAGCATTTCACTGTGTTACAACTCATTGCTGGGGGAGTTAATCATGCCCTGTGTGACTCCTCTGGCAAAGGACTCAAAAGCTCACGCCTGGTTTCGCCAGGCATTCACCCCATGCACTTTACCCTTCGCTGATTTTGCTTTGCATCCTCTCGCTATAACAAATCATTGCTGTGAGTACAACTGCACCGAGTCCTGTGCGTCCTCCAAGGAAATCACAGAACCTGGGGGTAGTCTTGAGGACCATGACACAACTAATTATCTACTTTCAGATAAAAGAATAAAAGGGCATATTTCTCTTCTACATAATTTCCCAAATATTTCATGCTTGTGAAGACTAAAAATGTAGATTTCAAAAAGTTAACAGTCATAGTGTGACATACAGTTTAAAAACTATTCTGGGTTTTCCTAATTTCATACATTGTGGATATTTCAATAAGCACAAATAGCAAATAATCTTAAATTATAAAATCAGGAGCAATGAAACAACACTAAAGAGTCTTGTGTATAAGGATTTCACACTTCAGTGAGTAAATAAATGTAGTGGCATACAAATTGTATATTATATATATTAATTCCAACGATCAAAATCAGCATCAAAATATGTGAAATGTTATAACCATTTAAATCTACATTTAGAAAAAAATGTTACCTGTTAAAAGTGAAGTAAGTCATTGGGGAGCAAAATAAAGCCTTAGATCAATGGCTATATTAAGCTGAAGGGTATACTAAAATACTAACACATAAACATTTCACGTGTAAAATATAATTATAATAACATGAAAAGTCCATTTACCTTAATTATCTGTTCAAATGCTAAGGCAGATTGTAACATCATTGGTCTCTGACTTTGAATCATTTGTTGATCGATAGAATTGTAAAAATGTGCCACCTACGAAGTAAAAGTCCAATTAGCAAAAATCAATAATAAACAGCACACTTAATTTTTAATTTTACTTCATTTCTAACTGTCTGAATGGAAATAATTTTTCTCAATTCTAAAATTTAACAAAAAATAGTTTTTCATCTCCATTATTGGATTTATGCATGTGTTATTATACAAAATCAGCAAATATGTATTGAGTTCCTATAATTTGCCAAGCCATGCCCCGGAGGCTGATTAAACAAAGATTATAAAACATAGTCCCTGTGACCAGAAGTACACAGTCTTATATGGGAACCTAAAGAAAATATGTAAAGCATGTTAAGTGCTAAAAAAACTGAATTCTTTATCCTTGCAATTCTCTAAACCTGCTCCTTTCTTTTTTCAGTATATGACACAATGATTTATCCATTTCTCAGATCAAAAAACAAAAACAAAAAAACTTTGAGTTGTCCTTACCATTCTCTCACATTGACTATATACTTTAAAATATATATTGAATCCAACCATTTCAGCTACCTCCATCAATCCCACCCCAATCCAAGCACCCTCGTGTCTTGACAACACCAATGCAACAGTTTCCGAACTGGTCTCTGTTTTCAATCAGGGTCTCCTGTTGTCTATGCAAAGCCCTTAAAGCAGCCAGAGTGGTCCATTTTTAAATATAAATCATATCATACCTTTTGCTTATGCAAAACCTTCCAATGACTTCCTAATACATTTGAGAATAAAATCCAAAATTTCCAAACTCTTACTAAAACCCTCCCATGGTTTTCCAATATACTTACGAATGAAATGCAAATTCAAAATCCACATCCTTACCTGGCACAAACATTTTACATGAACTGGCCCTCAGCCTTACCACCAATCCCTCCCTCATTGCACTGCAGCCAGATTGGCCTCACTGCTGTTATTCTAACCTACCAAGTGAGTCTTTTCTCAGGAACTCTGCATATGTCATTCACTCCAACTGACTGCAATACTCTTCCTCCAGATATCTGCATGGTTCTTTTATTCACTTTATAATATGTCTCCTCTCAAACGTTACCTGTTCATCAAGGCCTACCCTGATCACTCGGTATAAAATAGCAGTCTTTCTCACAACCTTTTATTACATTTTACTTTTCTTTAAAGTACTTATCACTACCTAACACTGTATCATTTATCTATGTCTTTAATATCTATCTCCCGTGCTGGAATGATAGCTCCAGGAACGGTGCCTAGCAAATAGCAGGCACGCAATAAATGTCTGTTGAATTAGTAAATGAATAAAAAAATAGGGATATCTACAAGGTACAGTAGTGTACAGGAGAGGACACTGTCAACTCTGTTGGGGAAAAAGGAGATATTCTGTAAAGAAGATAAGTAGATACCATCAAGAGGGTCTAAGGAATTTAAGAAGACTATCTTTTAATTTTTGTCTCCCCAGCATCTCACAAAATTCTTGGCACAGAGTAAATATCTAAAAAATATTTAACTAATTTTATAGAGTCCTCTTCTTTCCACTAATATGCATTAAAATGTGCTTTATTTGGTGAGGGATACCCACTCTACATATTCTGTACCACAATAGCAGTCCAACAAAAAGCCCAATGAGAAAAACCAGAACCAACAGAACATGTACTATTACAACAATTTGGCCCTACTGCTCTCTATCCAACATCCCACTTCACACTCCCTATGCTAGCTAAATATCTGCTCATAAGTAAAGGTATATACCGGGGATGCCAAAAAAAATGCATACAAGTGGACACTTTGGTCAACGTTGCTCAAGCAGTAGTTCACCATAATCAGGAGTGTCTGGATGCTGATGGTAACCACTTTGAGTACTTCTTATAATTGCAGAAGTCAAACGTGACTTGTATTCATCTTTTGTTATCTGTATATATTATTACAATTTTAATACAGTTTTCCTTTCTTAAAATGTGTATACATTTTTTTTGGCACCATCTGTATAAGTAAATTTTCCCAGTTGTTTGTCCAGAGGTAAATACAAATACTATATGTCCATTCATTCATCTCTTGAGCTCCTTTTGTGTGAGACTAAATACTTAGGATACAAAAGACAGCAAGCCTCTCCGCTCTTGAATATGTAGTCCCTCTCTGAGATGATCACCCACCCCAACCCCTGTGCTCTTGAGACTCTTCCAGTCTCACATCAAACATCATTCCTCTGTAAAGGTTTATCTGATGCTACCTCTACCCCTATCCAGGAAAATAATTGAACATTACCACCTCTGTGATTTCACAGGATTTTCTGAACATCTATAATAGAGTAGTCATAATATATTAAGTATTGTTTTCTATTTGATAACATCTGTCATCACTATACGAATTGTAATAGAATAAATAAGGGCTTTGGAGTCAGAGAGACTTGGTATCAAGTACCAGCTTTATAATTTACTAGTTGTGCGGCACTGGGAAAACTATGTTACAAATCTAATCCCCAATTAGGTTAGTGATGGGATTAATTGAAACAACATAAATAAGGCATCTCTAGGAGGCTTGCTACTTAATGAGAACTCAGTGTTTTGTTCGCTGTCTCCCGCTAGACCAATGGTTCTCAACCACAGTTAATTTGCACCCAAGGTGACATTTGGCAATGTTCAGAGATTTTTTTTTTTTTGATTGTCAGGACTAGACACATGCTACTGGCCAGAGATGCTGCTAAAACTATCCCACAATGCATCCATCCCACAAAAAAGAATTGGTCCAAAATGTCAAAAGGGCTGAAGCTGGGAAACCTTGCACCAGAGTATGAGAGCAATATATTCATTTTTATATCCTCACTACACTGTGACTGACAGAAAAGGTGCTCAGTTAAATGAAAGAATAAGTGAAAGACAAAATACACAAAATACTGTCCCTGCCCCCTAAAATCTAATAATCAACTAAGAGAAAAAAAATGAAAAAAAATAAAAAGGAGTAATTTGCACACTGCACACAGAATTAAGAACAATCAACTAAAAGAAGCCACAACAAAGAGAATTTTGAGTTGGGAATTAAAGGATGATTTTGAGTTTTCTAATCAGAGGGAACAGATATCAGTACATGGAGACATGTTCATACATGAGCTAAGTTTTCATATTACTGAAGCACAGGGTGCGACTTGTGGGGAAGGTCATAACCAGTAAGGTTAGTTAGGGCAAAAATAAAAAGAGCCTTGTGTACCATGCTAAGTAGATAGACAAGGAGGTGATAATAGTTAGTTTCAAACAGGTAAATGATATTATGTCAATATGCTGAACAGGCAGACCCAGGAAATGACCACGAACAGAGACCAGTTTATCAGCCTGGTAATTCCCTAAGAATCTTTCCTGCAAAAACAGGCAGAGGACCCTTTAATTAGAAGGCCCTTTAAGACCCATGCAAGTAACATGAAAAAAAGAGAAACAATATTCTATTTTTCTAAATGCTTTTAAAATGAAAAAGCAATAATAATAACAATGAAAACTTAAATTAATAAATTTCTATATCGTTTACAAAGCAAATTTTGTAACGTAGTCACTTAGCAAACCATAATTTCACATGACTTAATGGTGTTATTTTATTAGCTTAAAAAAATCAAAAGTAGAAAACAAAGCCCTTAAAATATTATAATACAGTGAACTCAGAATAGCCATGTTTTCAAAAATATAATATAATTTCATACTTGTTTAAGAATAATTGCTTGCTTGCAGAATTTCTGTGCAATGTTTGCAACTTGTTGTATTTTGGCAGGGATAACAAAGCCAAGTGCAGAAAGCTGACGCACTTCCCTCAGAAGAATCACCAATCGATCTGAATAATGTACTTTTAATGATCCATCATTAGGATCCAATTCCATAATTTGACTATTAGCCTCAATACTACAAAACAAAAAGAATAATTTAAGTTTCATGTTCTCAATCCTCTGACTGAAGAAAAATACAAGTTTTTACAACTTTTCTGTAGATATAACATTAACTCAAAGTAAAAAAATTATTATTTTCAAGTTATCTTTTTCACATAGCATCTCACAATTTGGATCTTGATAATAAAGTGTAATATCTAAAATATAACAATATTTCAACCAAACAGTTTTGAAGTCAGAAAAATCAATCCCTTAACCTATAGCTAAGACTCAAAACTATGTAATATCCACCATAAAAAGAAAAGGTTTTGATTCATTGTCTAAGAGGTGCTTTATATATATACATATACACATATATATACACATATACATATATATAAATACATATATAAATACACATTTTTTTAATTAGCCTACTTAGTTCTTTAAATGCTTTTATTACAGGATCAATGATAAACATCAAAACGGTAGGGGTAGTGACAGTCAAATGTTTTATTACTCTTTGTTTTACTACCTAAGGACTGTCCTTTCTTGTGCTGCTTGTAAAGGCTACAACAGCAAATTTTACATTGGGGCACTCTAGTGAACATTGATTGTAAAAACATTGAGCTAAATTAAGAATAATGTATTATATTTTCATGATTTGTCTTTTAGGATCATGTTTATATCATTTTCATTCTTTAAAATCATTTTCAAAATTAAGAGAACTAGCAGGTCTTAGAAAGTAAGCTACTGAAAAGAAAAAGAACAAATCTATTCAGCCTATTTAATAACACATAAAACAAAGCATAATAAAAAGTAGATACTTTAAAATGGCGTAACATAAATATTTAGCCTAAACATTCCTATATAAACATAAATAAAGCCTGTCAGAAAATTATTGTGACCCTTTTTGTCTTTACTGAAAACTAATCTTCAAATTGAGTTTCTACATACCAGTATATCCTGAAATATATTCCAAAACATACTGATTCTATGTGACAATAATGGGTGTAAAAAAAAAAAAAAAAAAAAAAAGTGGGAGTCAGAAAATTTCATCACCAAATGGGAAACACTGGGTTGAATAAAGCTAAATAGGCTTCTTTAGAGCAGGTCTCATCCTTTGGTATGCTACCATACACAATGGATCACCACTGGTGCTACAGTGATACAAGTATGCGTACTTTCCAAAACTTGCTAAGTAAAGAAAACTACTTTTTTTTTGGCCTGGAACACCTCTCATATTTTAGATTCAGAGTATAAAGAGAAAGAGTTAAATGGAATGAAGTTATAATCATTATGCCCTAGCAGCTTTTGGTTTTCTGTTCTTCCTCTACAACCAAAATGCAAGGTAAAGGGGAAAAAAAAAATTATTCACTCAGTTTAAGAAGCTACCACTTTTGGCCAAATTATCCTGTGTAGCAACATAGGGAAAATAAACAGAATTTCATATTACAAACAAAGTTACTTTTAAAAAGTAACAAGTTTCTAAAAATACAGACAATAACATGCTAAGGAAAATTTACCTGAACAAAGAATCATAGTTTTTCTACACCATCCATTTTAAAGATACATTAGAATAATTAGGTTGACCAATTAAATTACGTTCAATATAGCTCAGTAAATATTTACCAAACCCTTACTATGTTGGGTGGGCATCGTGAAGAAATATTCCCAACCACAAGTTTAAAATTAATTAAATGGAACAGTTTAAAACGTGTGTGTATGTGTATGTTTGTGTGTGCATATATGATATTAATGTAAAAAGGTAGAAAAACATATATGAATACCAATAACAAGAAACCATGGAAGAGGGAAAGCCTAATAACAAAACAGGAAACAGTACTTCTGAGTAATACACATGAGAAACAAGGGGAAGGCAGTCAACTAACTGTATCGTAAAAGGTTTCCAACCTTAATGACTTAAAAGTTGATAAACAAAAGCTAACAAAAAAAAAACTTTAAGGAACAGCAGCAAGTTTGGAGAAAGGACAAAGCAGAGATGATTAATTCCATGTTGTAATTTGGATTAATAACATAAGAAAAAAGATTCTCGTGTAGATTTCACTTTTCAGTATATTTATACTTACCACAAACCAGATCTAGAATCAGACAACCCAGACTGAATATCCCTGGACCAATCATCAAATTGTTCTTGCTCATACAGTTTAAACTGGTCTAAGAGATCTTCAGCATTTCGATGGAAAGATCGAAATTCTGACAAGTCAGACAAAAGAGCCTCTGCTATCTTGATAGCATCGTCCACCTTAAAAAGCCAAATTACAAAAATATTTATTATTTAAAATCTAACAACATTAGCATAAAATAAGCCTGCTTCATCTGATCTTTGATTCAGAAATTATTTTCCCATTCATCTATAAACGGTAAAATAGAAGATTTGCCAGTGAATATAAGAATATCAACACCTACTTTGCTTCTGAATTATACTACCTCAGTATAGCAAAACACAGAGGATGCCCATAAAAGGCATAACGTGAGAAGTAAGAAGGAAACTTCAGCGAATCTCCAAGAATTCAGCGATACTCCTAAACATGTTAAGTAGTAATGGGTCCTTTGCTAAATACTCTCGTTAATAGCTCAAATAATAATTAGGCCCATTTGAATAGCAATTAAAGGAGAGAAATGCCTTGCCTCCATAATTGCACAAAGAGCACTGCAGAACCTTGGAAATCTGACCGAGAAAAGTAAGCAGAATATTCCAGAAAATAAAACATCAAAAATACAATTATAAGTAGAACTCCCTCTCCCTCTTCTACTAGCCTTTATAATATTCTATGACAGCTTGCTTGCTCTTCATCACAGATTAAAACCAACAGTATGAGTCAAATGTAAGGCACTGTACCACCTAATTAGTAAGTACATAAGATTCTTACATCAATTTTGATAATATTAAAATAATATTCCTTTAAATCTATAAATTGCTGCCACTGCCTAAGGCAATGCCATAATTACCTTCTACCTTTCCTTTAACTA
Organism: Hipposideros armiger; assembly: GCF_001890085.2. Lineage (NCBI taxonomy): Eukaryota > Metazoa > Chordata > Mammalia > Chiroptera > Hipposideridae > Hipposideros > Hipposideros armiger. The sequence goes on from NW_017731796.1 coordinate 1,562,716, forward strand.
CCTTTCAACCTAAAATGATTTACTTACATGAACATACTTGTAGACAGACTTTGCAATTACCAAGATTTTGCAATGATACATTTCAAAAGATTTTCAAAAGATTTTTTAATGCAGTGTAATGGGTGCTTTTCTCCTGAATATTTTTTTAAAGGGCACTTAACTGGAATAACAATTGGAATGGTAAGTGATTTGATAATTATCTCTATACAGGAATGAGTAAAACCATTAGAATCTCCTCAGCATGCTTTTTCTGAATTCTACATTTCACATGAAAATTAAATACATATGCCAAGGAAAGTGGAGACTGGTTTTTAATGTTTTCACTACAGTTCTAAAGTGCCTTCTATGTTAATTTAGCACATTTTACAATTTGTAACCTTCAACTTTTATTAAAAACAAATACCTTTAGTTCCAACTGGCGAACCCAAACGATATTATTGACAACTTCTGAAAGGTTTTTGCCAGAAAGTGGTCCAGTTGCATCACCAGGAATTCCTCGGCATCGATTCTCAAAGTCTAATCGAAAATCTATACAATTTAAATCAAATAAATGATTATACACACTAGGCAAAGATTTCCCAAATGCCTTCCATATACCAAGCACTATGTCAAATGCTGTAGATATAAAAATACTAAGAGCTGGTCCCTTACCATATCAAGTGAGACATAGAAAGAAAATAAGCAGTTAATTTAAAAAAATCTGTCACTTATAACAGAAATAGTAAATTAATCTTCTGCAGATAGATGTCATAAAATGTAGTCTTAATCATAAATGGTATACTCGTATATACAACAAAGAAAAAAGTAACCTACAAAAGTATTTTCTCAAGCAAACACTGTAATCTCTGATAAACTTTTACCTTTAACTGAGTCCACAAGTCTTGCCAGTAAAGTTTCTCTTTCTAACATCAATTCTTTGCTTAGAGTTGGACGCTTCACCAACTCTTTATATTTCAGAAATGCTTGAAGAAGCTAATATAAAATAAAATAAGTATATGTTCATCCCAAGTGGATCAACTTGGTAAATACATACATAGCTCCTAAAATAGCTTAAAGGAAATATTAAAAGTGAAATATTTCAATATATTATTACCTGCTGTGGACTATCTTGAATTTCTGAAATATAATTTTTCAATTTTCCTGCTATTTTTTGTTCCGCAGGTGCAATGATTTTTTCATATTGAGACACTGCAGCTTTCCATAAAGGCTAAACAAATTATCAACATTGATAGACTTTAATATTTTAAAAAATCTACCTTTAAAAAGAACAACACAAACAAGAAATTATATAGAGAAACACATATATATTCAACCTCAGTATATGGATTATATTGCACAGGATTCAGGCCAGTAAAAGGTTCAAATACTCGAGCCAGGCATGTGATTTTCTCTTCACCAGCAGGTAAAAAATAAAGAATCTTCTCATGAATTGTTCTAACAGCCAAGACCTAAAACATAAAATATTAAAGCAACAAATTTATTTAAATCAATAAATCACAAATAGGTCTATGATTTAAAGATGGGGGCAAAACTTTCTATAAATAGGTTCTCCGAAATTAACACTAAAACGGAAACTATAATTTTGAGAATTACTACTCATCAATAATCAAAGTGATATTCAAAGGCATATATGTAACATCACACTACTATCAGTGTGCTCAAATCTGGTAAAAATATATAAAATCTAAATATTTATAAACTATGCTTAAAGCTCATTTAAATAAAGTTTTAAAATCTCCCCTCTAATTCTGATTTTCATAATTATGCATCAAATTGCACTTCTGATAATGGAATCATAGGTTAAGAACTATATTATGTATACTTTACAAAATGCTGAAAAACAAATCATTGTATTTTGTATTTAAAATTTCCATAACAATCAAATAGTAATCAAAAGGTTAAGTAAAAATACTATAATCTTCTATTTGAGTTGGAACTATCAGTACAAATTCATGATTTATTTTTCTCTTGCTAAAAACAAAAATACCAATTTAACAATCCTTATTGAGAAGGCCTAAAAACATTGATGACTAAGGAAAATTTAACACTTCCCAACCAAGTTTTTGTTGCTAAATACCATTTTTCACTATAAAGAATTAGGTTATTTGAGAAATGACTAATTCTGGGAATGAGAAAGAAAATGTACAAGATGGGCTGGTATATTGTGGGGGACCTGGAATTAAGGAAATTATCAAAGAAATAATGGATTCATGTCAAAATAATAACATAAGAACCAATTTAAAGGGGGCACTCATTGCCCAAACATGAAACAATTTGAATATAATAACTATAATGAATGGAAACACATAAAATGTAATAACTCATGGGTTCATAGTCACTACTAAAAAACATTTCATTGATGGCCTATAGAACTTACTGTGAAACTAACTTATTCATTGTTCTAAAAAAGTGTTAAATAAAACAAAAGAAGTAATTGTCTGTACTGGCATTCCTATACAAACTATATTTCAAGGTAATTAAAAAACTGATGACAAGAAGTTCTTCCATCTTCACTAATAAATGCAGAAAGAACAATTAGAAAATCACCATTTTGCAACCCTTCATGGTCATCAATGGCTGCTAAAATCACTAAGAAAAAAAATTATGGAGAACATACAATAGATGGATCAGGTTAAATTTATCAAACTAAAAGTGGGAAAAAATATATAGTACCACCTATGAAGCAGCCTGATTCAAGTAAATTTACCTTTAAAAAATTTTCTGAGACTATCAGAAAAATTAAGCATTGGTTATATATTATATTAAGAAATTACTGTAATTTTGTTAGATATAATAGTGGTATTGTGGTTGTTTTAAGGGCGAAAATATATGATTTCTTGTATCGGCTTTAAAAATACTCCAGCAAAAAAAAAGAAAGACTGGGGAGACAAAAATGGAATAAGTACTAAATAATGTCAATGGCTATTGAAATCAAGTAATGGATGAACTGGCATTCATTATACTATTTTACTTTTATGAATATTTGAAATTTTTCATGATGAAACAGGTTTTTAAAAAATCTCCAAAGAACTATGGTTGCCGTAAGCAGAAATGGAAAAAGTCAGCTATGCAATCTTTGCATATTCTCATTTTTGCCTAATCCTTCAAGCTAAATATGTAAGTCCTATATTGAAACTGTAACTTACAAAAATTAAGCAGCTGTTTCAAATATTTCCACTGTACCCCCAAAAAAGCTGCCCCTGGTTAAAAAACATTTCAATAGCCAAGAGAATGTCTTGCAGCTAACATACATGGATAAGTGGGTTGATTACCTTTTTTATAACAAAGAAGAACAAAATAGAAGTTCACAACTTACAAGGTGAACAGTCACACACCAAAGACAAAGAAAGGAGTTGGCAACCAGCTCTTGGTTAATGGCCACTGTGCAGCTGGCACTGTACCAAATGATGCCATAAATTATCTCACATGAACTCTTATTCTCTCCCAAAAGTATAAATAGTTTCTATCAGATGCGGAGTGCTTGTTAATTACAAAATACACTTATAAACAAGTGAGGACCTACTTCACACTTAAAGACAAAGAGCCAAATAATCAAATGATACCTCTTCAAGGCGTTTGCCAAGTTTGTCAAGTGTTTCTGGGAAATATTTTTCATTTTTCCATGGATGAGGAACATAACGCTGCCACACCTGCCCTGTTAAATGATTACAGGCCATCACCCACTGCTCACATATTGAAATTCCAGCTTTCATATTTTCTTTCACAAGATAATAAGGATCTTCCCATAGGTTCAAAGTTCCCAACTTTTTCTGAACAAATCTTCCAAATGAACCACCTAATAAAACATAAAGCAAACTTTTAATGGAAATGTCTTTTTACCAATAATTATAGAATACATGCTTGTGACAAAATTAAAATAATACACAAATGAGCAAGCTAAGGATCTATGCAATACCACAGGCACACCTTTAGACTAGTACTGTCAATAGCAAATATGTTTGAAAAACAGAAGTATTTTTGCATCTTGCAATACATTATGTACATCTTGCAAGTGTGAAATATATACATTTTTTTAAAGGCTACAGAACCTACTGCACGGGTGTAGCATTATATAACCAGTTCTCAATTGCTATTTGTTTCTACTCTTATGCTATAAACAATGCTGCAATAAATATATTAATACTTATACATACACCTTTATGTACTTGTCTAATATTTCTTTAGGATAATACTGAGGAGGGTCAAAAGTATTGGCACTTTTAATATTGACAGATAAGCCAATATAATATTAAAGGAGCTTTCAGTTCATTACAAAGCAATGTCTAAATTAATTCATGCATAGGGATTAAAAAATCTATGTAAATTTAGCTGTATTAATGGTCAAAGAATTTAAAACATATGATTTGTATTAACCAACTATATACAACTATATTTAAATAATCCTATATGATTTGCTTTAAGGGTTACTTTAAGCAACAATTATTACATACAGGAGCATTTTAAGTAAGGACTTAAAGAAAAAAAACAGAAAACAAAATAAGACAGGCTTCTAAATTTCACAAATTTTTTTCGTTACTGCTACCTATGATATCTAAGAGATGTAACATTCGTGACTCAGGATAATGATCATGCTCTGTTTGTCTCCAGACATCATCGACAACATCCCGAGTAGTCTCCACCAAGTCAACCACTTCCAATAAGGATAGACCATCCAAGTTATAAAACTCCTAAAACCAAAACACACTCATTTTAAAACATAATCATATTCATACCTTGGGCAATACAGTCAAAATGTTCTCAGACTTTCTCAACTGCTACAACTCTAATATGTGCCATATTATTTTCTCCTCCTTCTTCTACCAGATGATATATTACTTCTTTATGCAACTATCCTATAAATTCCCTCACAAACATAAATTTCACGTAATCCAGAAAAAAAAATAAGAATTGCAAAAAGTCTATTCATTTAATTTTACCCTTGGCCTAATTTTCTTTAAATTTGGATTCATTTCTTTTATTTACCTAATACAGGTAGCTTTATCACTATACCTTCCCATTGTACATGACATATTTATTCATTTGCTGTGTTGCATAATGTTACAAATAATACAATTATAATACAAGGTACTATTTCATAGTGCATTTCATCAATGTTACAAAAAAAGCTTAATATCATTTCAAACACTTCATTAAAATTATTGAAATAATATTGGGAATGAATAGAAAATTTATATTTATTTTGGAAAAAACTTTTTATAACCATAATTAAAATGGTCACTTATTTAACCTCTCTGTAGCTACATCAAGGGATAATCAATCAAATAAGTATAAAACTAAGACTTTTTATATTACAGATTACTTCAAAATGCTAATTTGAATAAAGTAAACATTCTTTCAAAAGAACATATATTACCTCCACATGGGTTTTTGTTTTTCCCTATCTACCCACAGAAAAGTGATTGTGTTTTGAGAAAAAATATTTACTAGAGATTAAACTTTTTTAAAAGTTTGGGTTTCTAAGCTGTGCTCATGTTAAATACACACCTTAAGTAAACCCTGCTATATATGAAGGATATATTTCGTTCAAAACCATCAAATAATGATTTTAAAACAGAGGTAAATCTATTAAAAATAGAATCCTAAAGTACTTCTATCAAAAGCCTAATATATAACTATGTATGAAAGCACATACTCTTGCGATTGTTTCAAATAATTCTTTAAAATAATTGGCTCTTTCTTTACTAATCTGTTTATTTCCACGATGAGCTTGTTCTATCCAAAACTGGAACTCATCATTTGGTGTAAGAATACCTGAAAAAGTAAAAAGGAAAAAAAAAATGTATCAACTGAACATGAAAAGCCAGAAAGTTATCTGATTCACTACACTGATTTTGCATATTTCCTATATTTCTGAGGACGTACAGAAAAAAGTTTTACAATTTCTATCAACACAAAGCTCTTACTTAAATCCACTGGGAACAATAACAGCACCAAATTTATACTTCCTCTCAAGTTTATTGCTTAGTATGATTGATTGCTATATGCTTTTATAAACCATTCATACCTATACTGTCAATCTGCCTCTTACATCAATAATTTTGCTGCTTGAACACTAGGCTTTCCTAAATCTAATTCCAGAACCATTCATGATATTGGATACTACCCAAATTGAAAATGATTATAATTTAATCAATAAATGTTTCCAAATCAATTTCAAAGTATAAGCAAATTGAAACAGTTTTACTTTTAAATTTGCTTTTAATTTTCTCAATGAACTGGACAATCTCTAATTGCCTAATCACATGTTAGAAATAAATGCACTATTTTTTCTGTATCTATGGAATTCAAAAAGCATCGAATTTACTTCTCAAGCAAAGAATAAAACTGTATATCCAATATTCTAAAATAATGATTTGTGTATGTCAGGCACTTCATATTGATTGTTCATATGAATAATTTATCTATAGCAACAATAAAATTATAATTACCTTCAGATAAACTATGTTTTAAAACAAAAGTCAATGGCACATTATCTTTGCAAAGTATACAATTAGGGTCAATCTTCATTATTTCTGGATTCTGTATTGAGGAATTCGCCTATTTGCTAACTTTTAATTCATCTACTTGCTAACATTTTTTTGTAACCTAAAATCAATACTCGCAGCACTTTTTGTGGTCATTTGAAGACCTATGTGCAGAGCAGTGAAAATTTTAGCACGATACACTTAGGTTGAGGTTGGGAAGAGGCACTGCCTTCTTGTTTCTTACCTTCTAGCAAACAAGTGCTTTTAGTGCTCCATTTTTCACATTTTTGCACTTTCTGTTGGTGATTTCGCTGTTTAAAACGCACCCCAAGCATAGTGCTGAAGTGCTGTCTAGTGTTCCTAAGCACAAGCATACTGTGCTGTGCCTTCCGGAGAAAACACTTGTGTTAGAGAAGCTTCCTTCAGACATGAGTTACAGTGCTGTTGGCCATGAGGTCAATGTTAATGAATCAACAATATATATTAAGTAAAGTGTCTTTAAACAGAAATGCACATATAACTAGATTATGTGCTGAGCAGTTGGCAAAAATGTTATGACCAGAGGCTCACAGGAACCTAGGAGCTGTGGTTCAGCATTCACTAATTCAGTGTCCAAGGTGACTACAGAACGTAACTACTGCAAATAACATGGCTCAATTATATTTTCTACTTCCATGAACTGCCCACTGTTAAAGATTACATTTTCCTCTTCTCCAAATCCATATAGATCTATTTATTTAAAAGAAGCTTAGGCTCAGAAAAGATCCAAAAGTGGAAAATAATCTGTGAAGAAATATATTAATTTACTAATGTATTAATAAAACAATCATTTTGACTTTCTTTAATTAAGCTATGGTTATATACCTCGTGTGTCATCTTCCTTAAATTTCAATTTTGATAAATTAGTATCTGATCTTCGGAGAACTATACCCAACCCAGCTTCTAGTTCACTCAAAAGATTCTGAAGTTTGGGATCCAAGTTTCTGCTCCATTCCTGATCCTAAATAAAAACACACAAGAGCAAACACTGATCAAAAGCTTGTCAATTAAATTGGCTCTTAAAACACTATCAAAGCACTAAGTCAAAGTACACCTATTTCACTCAAAGCCTGAGACTATCTACATGTCATAACGGAGAAAAAAGTCTTTATAGCAATGTAACACCTAATGTGGACTGAATTTTAGATCTTTCTCCAATTTTGGTATTTGTCGACAATGCTTACTTTAAATTTTTTTAAAGATTTTAATTAAAAAACTAAAATACTAATGATATTAACAGTAAATAAAATAATAAACTTTTATGTTTGTGTTTCCATACAGCTACTTTTATTTACTCACCTTTAACAACACTGGTGCAAATACTTGTCGTACTGCTTGATAAAGGGAATTTATAGGTGATTCTAACATAGATGAAACAAGAATATTATTATGTAGATTCTTATCAGTAATTACGTCAGGTCGCAGCTTGAAGAACACCAGCACTTTATCTTTTGTGTCAGCAAAATCAATCTAAAGTGATAAAACAAATGATTTTTAATGTTATCTTTATAAAATTAATATTTGAAAGAAGTGTTCCCTCAAATATTGTATCACTGTAATTTCATCCCTTGGGAAAATAGTAACTTTAAAATAATTATATGTTATAAACAATCTATCTCTGCTCCTTAAGAATACCTGGGTTTTAAAAGGTTTCCCCACTTACATGTGATTGTAATATAAAGCTACTTTGATAAGTGATTTACAAATAGAAAGTACCACATAAATATTGATGACATACACTGCTAACTACTACACTCCAGCCAGATTCAAATCAAAGCTGTGTGCCCCAGGTACACACTGATGAGTAGTATACTTCTCCACTCTACTCCAGAAAGTCTGTAACCAGGATGTTAATTACCCTTTTAACTGAAACTAGTATTTTAAAAGATGTTTTTTCACTTGTAAATAACCTCAAAACTACCAAAATGAATTTAGCTGTCTGTCTCCTAAAATCATCTTTACCTGAACCAAAATTTTTTTCTTCAAGTATTTGAGCATCAGACTTTACTAAATTGTCATATAACTAGGTTATTTAAAGTTGAAACTGCATGAGCTAAATTGGAAGTCACTAAAGCAACCATGTTTAAAATAGGTCAGTTAATAGTAATCACTTCATTAGCTGAAAAGTATACTGCCTAAAAGAAGTTTTTACATTATATACACATCTTTGCAGTTGTTATGTCCTTGTCCAGGAAGAGAAGTCTATGCATTAAAAAGCTTTCAAACAAGTTCACTACTTGTTTGAAAAACACCTTACAGATGAGTGAGCTTTCATGCTACTTGCTACTTCTTTTATTGCAATCATTATATTTTTCAGCTGCTAGGAAGGAACTGGCATTTATTGGTGTAGCTGCATTACTCAAACTATCATTTTCACACACTGGAATTATACTGCTAGTATGATCATTTTATTCCAGTTACAAGCAAGTGGGATAACAAGCTGCAGTGTTACTGTATTAAAGGAGCCATCATGCATAAGCTTAGAACAGTACCTGACAATGTAAAGAGACAATAAGTATCAGCTATGATTTCCATCCTTTTTATATCTTTGTAAACCTACAAGCCTAGCAACATGCTTTGCATATACTAAGTTCAAAATAAAAGTTTATTGAATATAATTGAATTAAATCCAAGACTAAAGATTCACAGTAAATGGGGTGAATGATTCAGTCATCCTACAACAATGCACTCAATGCTTGCTGTGTGTTCAATACTGTTTGAGGTAGAGATATGGGTGAACATGAAAGAAAGGGGTTTAAAAATATGTCTGTAATTTGTTATCTTTCATCCATTTACTGAGCCCCTTTATATGTATGTACCAGGGACATTCGGAAGCTTTTCATCTTCAATGCTACCCAAAATATACATACACACACACACACACACACACACACACACACACACACGCACACGGTATCTATAACATATATGTTAACTTACTAACAAATATATGTTAACTTAGTAACATATATATTTGTTAACTTATTAACATATACACATGCTAATTGTGAATGCAACAATTTCTTAAGCAATCCTGCCAGCGGAGGTAGCAGCACAATAAATCAATCAATACATCATCACATATTGTACGTCAAAAAATAATTTAAACTTTGTATCCTCATTTCGTAAAAGATCTGAATTCCTAACTAATCTTTCCCTCGAGTAAATTTAAACTTAGTATGTAACCCAAAAAATTGGCCTCAAAAAAACCTTCAAAGAGAGGAGAGAAAATATTTTTTAATAGCTAAATAAGGTAAATGGGGGGGGGTTAGTTTTTCTGTTATGACCCATCTGTAGTTCTTTACGAAGGAAAAAATTGCGGAAAGAATATAACTGTTCTGTTCAGGTGTGTGGACAGCAACCTCCTTTGGTCAGGTGGGTTGCAAGCTTGGAAACTACATTCCAAAGCAAGAGAACAGTTCAGCTAAGGCGGAGGCAGCCTTTGGATCCAGGAAAAAGATCCGACGAGGAAGGCTGAAGAGGCACCCGACATTCCTCTGGCTGAGACTGAGGACGTAAAGGGAGCTCGGGGCAGGGGTGCAGGGAACCATACCGTGTTGGAAAAGTTGATTCCGGTGTCGGATCGCTGCACCCGGAGGAGCATCTGGTTCCCATCATCCAAAAAGTTGTTGATTTCTGGACTGTTGTACAGCAGTGTCTGGCCCCAGGGTTCCGACACCAGTCCGAAGTAATTCTGGGTGGTAGTGAAGATGAAAAGCTTCCGAACGTCCCCGGTTCCGCCCGCCATAATCGTGCAGAGGGGGAGTGGGGAGGGAGGGAAGGCAGGAAAGAGGGAAGGAAAAAAAAACAGCCCGGAGGGAAGTGAAGCCCGCCTCTAGGCCCGCAGAGCTTCGCGGTTGCCGGGACAGTCGCTATGGCGACGGAGCACAGCGGCGGCGATGCCACCCGCGCGCCGGGGACGCTATCATGTCGGGGACGCGCACGCAAAGCTCTCGGAGACGATCCACCACCTCCCGGCCCCTTAGCTGCTCGCCGCAGTCATCGATTGCAAGGGATTCAGACAAGTTTGTGTTAGGTAGCAAAACCTGGCTTTTATTCTTTCTACTGGTTTTTCGTAACGCATAATTAGAAGGGATACATCTAGTTTTCAAGTGCAGCAGCCGTAACCTAGATTTAAGAGGACTGGGTTCTAGTGCTTCCTCTCTACCTGCACCAGTTAGCAAACCACTCTTTCAGCGTCAGGCTTCACATCTGTAAAATGGGGAAGTATTATCTAGGTTGTAATGAGAATTTAAGAGATTACTATTTTTAAAAATCGCTTTTTAAAGAGAATAATAGAAAATAGGAGTTCAATACAATGCTAATTTACTTCTCAACCTTCCTCTGCTCCTTTCTGTGTTGCTTAATTTCCCACCATTATTTTAATTTCAGAAAACTTGAACCACGAATTTTTCATCTCAATCATTACCAGAACACAAGCCATATTTGTAAAATGACCAAAACATACAATGATACTTGTTAATTTATGTTATGACAAGCACAATACTGAGGAAATAAAGAAATGAAATAAAGCTTCCCCATTTTCTACTCCATAACATCACTATAAACTACTAACCTGCTGGTCATTTATCCCAATATTCATCAAAGACTCTGAATTCAATAATTATCTTCTAAAAATATTTACTACATGCTATGTGCCTAGTAATAAATTATGCCTTGGAGACAGAATCCTTGCCCTCTGGTTTTTGGTCTGATCAGTCATCATCCCAGCCCTGAATTGAGCCATCATCCCAGGGAACATAAATACATACAGACTCTTTTATTTGCACTCAATCACAACTTCCTTTTAAAACTATATTCTTTTAGAATTAGAGTCTTTTTATCTACCAAGCAATTTAATATTTGGGAATGAGAACTAACAAAAGCTAAAATGCTCTCAATTATAAAGGGAACCTAATTCAAATTCTCATGATATAATCCAAGAGGCAGAGGAGGAATCAATGAGGTAGGATGCTGGCCACTGGATGGAAAAAATCCATACAGGAACCCAGGACGAATGGGTAGCCAAAAAGCATATTAAAAGCAAAAATGGCTAATATGGATACAGAGATTCATGCTTTGCAATGAGCATTTTGAGCCTTCCCAAAGTCCTTTGGGGAGTCTCTATTACTAATAATTGCTTGGTCTAGGTGAGTTGTTTTGGTGGAAATGTGTGAAACGGCTGTATTTAGCGTCAGTGGCAATGTGGTGAATAAAAAGGCAACCCATCTAGAAACATGAGTTGAGAAAGTTGATGAGATCATGAGACTGTCATCCTTTCAGAAATTTTTAGAAATCTTGAGCAGACTTTGGACTTCCACATGATATGAAATTTGAGTGTTTGAATCAAGTTTAACCCATGTGTCAAGAAACAGAAAGTCCAGTTGACATGTAAATCCCATGAAGGTAAGAACCTTATGTACCTTTTTCACTGCGGTATACCCAGAATTAAGCGTAGAGTGGAAAACAACATAGATAAGGCCTCTGTACTCAATTTAGCTTCCATAAAGGAATCTCAGAGACAAATAACTTACACAAGGCCACAGAGATGGTAAGGTCTAGAACCAATATTCATAACCAAATCCAATTCTGAACCAATCTCTAGATATTAAATCACAGCAGTAGGCAGCCCACTACCAAAATCTATTCTCCCCTTCCACAGCTAATAAATGGTTAACATCCAGGGGTAGCCATTACCTAATTCTCATCAATCAAATGTGAGCAGAAGTAATTGTGCTACTTGCAAGGCAAGGTTTTAAAGAAGTGAGTGTACCTTCACTTTTTGCCAACTGAACATAGATGGCAGAGCCATAAAGAAGTAAGACCCAGGGCTCCTGAATCAGTGTGGAGTAAAGCCAGGAATTATTAAATAAGCAAGAAATACCGTTATTATGTTTGAGCCATTTTATATTATACATGTGTGAGTCCATTTTTTACAGTAATTTAGACCATGCTAACCAATAGAGTAATTGATAACAGCTGTATGGTTGCTATTTAAAAAAAAAAAAAAATTAGGTTGGGCACTGATTTAGCAGTTGGCCAGCAGGTGGCATGAAAACAGGTACTGTGAGCTGGAGGACAAGGGACAAAATCTTGCTGAGCCAAGGTTTCCTAAATATGTCTATATTGGCATTTCTCAAAGCTTTTGATGTCAAGACTTCTTTATACTTTAAAAATTATTGAAGACTCCCAAAATTTGTTTCTGTGTGTTATTTCTATAAATATGTACTTTAATAGACATTAAAACTGAGACTTTTAAAAATATGTATTTGTCTATTTAAAAACAAGTCTATGAATTGTTAATATAAATAACATTTTTATTAAAATAATTATAATTCCCAAAACAAAAATAAATATGATCAGAAGACTAGCATTATTTTATATTATTGTAACTCTCTTTAATTTACACCTTAGTAGGAAACAGCTAGATCCTCTATTTTTTTCTGCATTTCATCTCTTGCCATATGTTGTTTGGGTTGAACTATATGGAGAAAATCTTACCTCACAGATATGTAGTTTAAAAATGGAAAAGAAGTTTAATAGCCTTTTCAAATGATTGTGAATATTCTTTATTACTAAACTAAAATTCCATAAGTGGTAGTTTCTTAAAAGTAGTTTCTTAAATTTCTCAAATTTCTATATCTTGTAGAAGTCCAAAGTCTGCTCAAGATTTCTTGCAATTTGGAATCTGGAACCATGTCAGTCACCATTTCATATTCAGCTACATTAAAATCCAATGGTTCTCTTGTATTCTGGAGCTTCTACTAATGAATAATTTCATAACGTCATGCATTGGTCATTTGGAAAATATTGGTTCACTGAGCCATGCAAAGCTTTCAAATGTTGATACATTTCATTTTACAATATAAAAAAAAAAATCACAGGGCCACTCAAGTGTGTCAGTTGGTTAGGAACGCAAGCTCTGAGCAACAGGGTTGCCGGTTCCATTCCCATATGGGCCATTGAGCTATGCCCAAGCCGAGCTGCCACTGAACTGCCTGCCAACAGGTGGCAGGATAGTTCAGCTGGTGAGAGCACATGCTCCTTCCTAACAACAAGGTTGCCGGTTCTACTCCTGAATAGAATGGTGGGCTACACCCACCCACAACTAAGATTGAACACAGCACCTTGAGCTGAGCAGCCGTGAGCTGCCGACAGGTGGCCTTGACTTGGAGCTGAGCTAGCTGCACCCTCCACAACTAAGATTGAAGGACAACTTGGCTGTTCCCCTTCCCCAATTCCCCAACACTGTTCCCCAATTCCCCAATAAAATCTTTTTTAAAAAATCAGTCATTAATATACCACTGATGTCATAAGAAAAAGTTTATATGTATGAAGAAGTTGTCAAGCTAAGTAGAGTATTTGAATTTTTCCAAAATTCTAATATTTGCATGAAAGCTTGAATTTTATAATTGGCAACAAGCACCATCCATCATTTTCCTTGAAATGATAGGCTTATTTCATTCATTATGAGAAAAGCATCTGCCAAATACTCAAGTCTTAATATCCTTTCAATTCTTCCAAGTAAAAATGGCATTTCATGAAAAAAGCTGCTAGTTTAGATCACAACTCAGTCACACAGGTTCTTTTCTTTAGGACAACCATTGTACTTCACTATGCAGCAGAAGTGCTTTATGCATATTTCATTTCATCATTCAGAATATTGAAATGACTTGTACTGAAGTTTTGAGATCTGATAAAATTAATATTTGCTCCTTCTTCAAGGACATTCTAAAGTGAAACTGGAATCTCTTTCTGTGAGTAGATGAAAGTGAAGAATGAATGAATACTAGAACAGTTTGGCACCCCAGTATTGATGTTTGCCAAGGTGCCAGCAGTTTTAAACACTGCATCACAAATTATACAAACCTAGTGGCTTAAAACAACACCCATTTATTAGCTTGCAGTCCTATCCATCAGTAATCTGCTAACCACGTGTTTGGTTCCTCTGCTAAGCATGTCATGAGGCTTAAATCAAGATATCAACCAGGCTGAATTCTTACCTGGAGCTCAAGGTCCTCTTCCAAGCTTATGTAGTTGAGGTAGAATTAAATTCTGCTGTTGTAAGATTGAGGTCCCCAGTTCTTCGCTGGCTGTCATTTGGGATCACTTTCAGCCACAAGAAGCCATTCTTCACCTCCATCTTCAGAGTCAACAATGGAGAACTTTCTCACACATCAACTCTCCCTTCAAACACCTTATAACAGAAATAGCCCCTTCCTTGTTAAAGGTCTACCTGATTAGATCAGGCCCAATGGATAATCTTTATTATTTTAAAAGTCAACTTATTAGTCTACTAAACATGAGAGTGATACCTCATTAGATTGAGTTGTCGGAAAAGTCATGACGCATTTTTGTAATGAAAAATAGAAAAAAATACATCATGACTTTTCTGACAACCCAATATTTACAGGTTTCACCCACACTTAAGGTTAGAGATTATACTAGGAAACCTTGGGACCATTTTAGAATTCTGCCTACCACAACCAGCATTGCTTTTAGATCATCAGTGCAAATGCCAAGTATAGTAAAAGAGTTACAAAATGTCTTAGTAGTATTGTGAAAATAAGTTGACTTCATAGATCCCTGAAAATGTCGCAAGTTTCCTCTTGGGTCCACTGTTCTAGAGGATCTCTAAGGTATCTGTGTGAATTCTATGAAAGTGACTAGAGGACAAAGTTGGTTTTTTTTTCATTTTTATCCATTATGTTTGACAAATATTAAGCAAATTATTAAAAGACAATGCTGCTTATAAAATATTGCCCTAATTATTAAATACACTATTCACATTATTATTCAAAGAAAAAATACCATAGAATTGTTACGATATCATTTTTCATATTAAGTCAATCATCATGTTGGACAGTGCTGGGGGGCAGTACATGAAAAAATGTCATTTCAGAACCTCTTCTTCAGACTTACAAAAAATGAAACTTACTCTATGGTATGGTATTTACAGATTTCAATAACAGTATAATAAAATATCCACTCAGATATGACATTTACTGTTCAACTTATAGGGGAGGAAGTAATTTTTTTCTGCCCTTCTAGTTTCCAGGTGGTTTCATAATTAAATAATCATGAGACAGATTAACAAGAGAAAATAACTAAATTTAATTACATATGTACGTATGGGAAACCCACATAAGAGAGACAGAGGCCCCACATATATATGAGAGGTTCACAGACAGAAAGTTAAAATGATGTATATGTGGCATGCTTTGCTAAGGATGAGGTAAGATGACTTAGGGCTTCAGAGGGGAGGAAGGATGATAAGAACAGATGTTCAGTAATTGTTTGCCCTGCCCTATAGATAGGCCATAAAAAAATTATTTCTAGTAATAACTCTTATTATGGGCAAGGCCCCCAATTTAGGTTCTACTAGGTAGTTCAGGGAGAGGCAGAAGTTCCTTCTGAGCCCACAGGGTCTCCACTGCCTTCTGCTCAAAATAATCCACATCAAAAGTAGCACATCTTGGGGAGGCCTGTTCTGAAGCACTTCAAATGCAAACACTTAAATTTGTTTATCTCTATATAATGTGTCTCTAAAGAATGAATGGAATTCTATTTTTCCTGACTCTTCCTAAGTCAGTGAACAGAGCTAACCATTACTTCTGTCTCGGTCTAATAAATAAGGAGCAAATTCTTCCTTCAGTCAATTCTACCTGCAAGTGAGCAGGTAAGTGCAACTGTACCTTGTGCACTGAAAATATAAGGGGAGAGAGGAAGGAGACATGTAAGCAAGGGAGTTGGTTTATAGCATACAGCTGAGCACAATTTTTTCATCTGCACTTCTACCCACCTCTCTCCCCCAACTAATCCTCAGCATGGGTGAGGAGGTAGAGGAATAGGCCAGAAATGTGATCATGTGTGGATGACTTTCCCCAATTTCCACAACAAAGAGAACCAGAAATAGACATTGGAGGAGAATAAGAACAAAGCGTGGAGCTCCTTGCTGTTAATACTTTTTGTTTCATTGTGAGAAAATACAGACACTATGATTAAATAATTCAAATATTTTTAATCTATCAGATGTTAAATACTATTTATTTGAATGCTGGTGCTTCATTATGTATTTAAAAATTAAATATCAATGTTAATTTTAGATGTATTGTAATATTAATGGCAAGGACTGCAGGAGGTATGGCAGAGATTGATTGTACTCTGAATTCACTCTCTTTTAAAATAAAGAGAATGCCAGTCTTGGTAAAATTGTTAAATAAAGTTTTGTGGTTTTATATTTCTTGGTAAAATAGTTTCTACTTCTTGAGCCTTAGTTTGTAATTACCTGATATGAGTTCTCTTGAATAGTCACCTTTTTTTTTGATAATGTACCTTATTGGTATTGAGGGAAAACAAGCCATGTGACAGAACACATACTGGCTCTTAAAATTTCTGCACATCAGTTTCATTTACCTTTTTTTTGCAAAGAAAACCATATTGTCACATCTAACTGCAAGTGGGCATGTAAGTGCAACTGTACTTTGTTCACAAAAGAAAAGAGAACTGTAGAATATTTGAGAGCAGTCCTAATTACCACACTTTATAACATTTTTCAAATTAAGAGGAAAAAAAATTCTGCTTGGACTAAGCAAAATAAACTATGCTTTTACTTTTTCCTCTGCCATAGTCACCAATAATGTTCTAGATAGCAGCTGCTCTAATGACGAACAGAGATTATCCAACATTTAGTGTGAGCAAGTAAACAAATGTTTGTTGTCTTCAATAACTGACCTACATATTGGTTTCTTTTTTGCTCTGACCTAATCTAGCCCATCTAGACTGCTACAAATAGGGCATGTACTCACCCAGGCATCTCACACCCAGGCCATTTCTTTCTATTTGGGGTTTTTTAAAAAAGATTTTATTGGGGATTGGGGAAGGGGAACAGTGTTGGGAAATTGAGGAAGGGGAACAGTGTTGGGGAATTGGGGAAGAACAGCTAAGTTGTTGTCCTTCAATCTTAGTTGTGGAGGGCGCAGCTAGCTCAGCTCCAAGTCCAGTTGCCATCTGGCCTCCTGTCGGCAGCTTGAGGCAGCTCAGCTCAAGGTGCTGTGTTCAACCTTAGTTGTGGGTAGGCCTAGCCCACCATCCCATGTGGGAGTCGAACCAGCAACCTTGTTGTTAGGAGCACATGCTCTCACCAGCTGAGCCATCCTGCCACCTATTGGCAGCTCAGCAGTAGCTCAGCTTGGGCGCAGCTCACTGGCCCATGTGGGAATCAAACAGGTGACCCTGTTGCTCAGAGCTTGCGTTCTTAACCGAGACACTCGGCTCACCCTAGCCATTTCTTAATTTACATAAACTACCAGGCCCTGTAGGCATGGGTTTCTAAAGATGCTTTACAGAATGCTGTCTTAAGAAAGTCTATTGCACCTATACCAAATTACCATATCTTGCCATGTATAACAGTCACTTCTTTTGCCCAAATTTGTGAGGGAAAAATGAGGATGTGCATTATACCTGGGTAGTACTAATTCCATATCTATATAAATGCTTTTAATTCTTTTATTTATGCTTATGAGTTAAAAGTATAACTCTAGAAATCAATAATGATATCCGTATGCAAAATAATACCCTAGAATACGATAATCAGTTTTGTTGAACTTACCACAAACTTGCAACGAAGAAGAGTTCTTGGCCTTCTGTGATGGGTATTGTAAATTTGCTACTGGTACATAAAATTTTTTGTTACTTATATCTGTTCATGTGTTTTGTAATTATTTGTTACATAAAATTTTTTGTGCCATGTTAAAAAACTAAATGCTAAAATTCCTTTATAATACAAAAAATAAGTATCTAAATGTAAACAAATACAAATTTGAATTGAAAAATTAAAATGAAAGGTTTTTTCCCCTGCAAGTTTGGGCCAAAAACGTGGGTGTGTATTATACACGGGAACGCATTATACATGGCAAAATACGGTATGTAATTTGTTTGATAATGACAATACTTTCAATTTTGCATTTCACTGTAATGAAATATGCTAGATTCTTAGTATAAAAAATTTCAAAACATATTGATAGGTAATCTTTTTCTCTATAGTGATGCTGATTATTCTTTTAGATGCTTTGATGCTTTCTTTACTGTGTGCATGGTGTAGCTTACCTTTTTTTTTATTGGCAGGAAACAGACTTGCTTAGACCTGTAACTAAATGCTTTTTAATATTTTCTAAAAACATAACTACTGATGTAAAGTGAAAACTATTAATGAATACTTTCATATAAACTGTTGTCTTTTATTTTCTATCCATTTTTATTTACATAATTGTTGAATAACATGCAATTAAATTAGAGCTTTCTGCTTCACAGCCTAGCATCTTTTTTTGGAGAAATTCTGCGATAAAATAACCCTTTGATATCACAGCCTGTTGCAGAGAAAAGAACATCATGAAAACGTTAAAATAAACAACCCCAAAACTTCAGTGGCTTTACAAAACAGAATTTTATTTCTCCTTTATTTAACAGTTCAATGTAGTATTTGGCAGGCAGTATCCCAGGTGATGATTCCGGAATCAAAACTTACTCCATTTTATGGCTCCAATATCCCTTAAGATGATAGAATTCTCTGCTGAGTTATTTGAATCTGGTTGATTGGCAGGTAAAGAGTGAGCCTTTACACAGGGGCTTTTCATAGCAATTCCTGAGTGCAAGAGAGGTCTGGAAATGTAATCTTATTGTGTCTCTGAAATAAGAATGACTTTTGGAACACATAGCACTCTGACATAGAAATCTGGAGCTCCGCTGAATGAATGCATAGGTCACTCAGGCCTTGATTTGCTTTTAAGGTGTGCGCAGGGCTGGCTTCACAAGCATGCAATCTGTGCAGCTGAACAGGGCCTCATGCTTAGAAGGGCCCTGCATTGGGCTTAATGGTCTGTTGTCACAGAGTATTAAATAATTTTTGAACAAGGGACTCTGCATTTTCATTTTGCTCTGGGCCCCATAAATCATGTAGTTGGTCCTACGTGTAGGTTATACCAGAAGGATGTGCAGATGGAAAATTTAGCTGCATATAGAATGTGTTAAGAGTTCAGTGAATGTTGTCTGATAATTTTCCGGTTGTTTAGCCCATAGAGAGAAAATATCTTCAAAAAAATTTTGTGCGCTTTTCTTTTCTGCACTTTTTTGCTCATACCCTTACAATTTTCATTGCCTCAAGGAGAATTATGACTGTAAAATAAGAAATGTAAAACAGTTTAGTTTTTTTTTTACTTTAAAAATATACTTTGAAACAGCACAATATTAAAATGCAATAGAAAGCCAAAACCTTTGATTCTCATGAGCCACGTTTTCTCTAGAGACAAGGAGGCTCTTGCAAATTATAAGTACAAGCCCTGAAAGAAGCAGAGCAGAGTTTATGCCATAACAATTGAAAGTCGTTGTGGCTAAGAGAACAGTTCAAGAGTTGAATAGGGCTCAAGCTTGGCAGAGATCTCTGTGAAGCTAGAGATGAAGGGGAAGATCTGCAAAGAATACATGGAGAGAGCAGACTCAGCATCAAGAAACACCAACATCGTCATGGCCAGTGACCAGAGCAGTGTGGGTGCCAAGTAAATGAGACTATTTGCAGATCATTTACTGCCTTTGTAGGAGTCATTGCCTCTGCTGACTCTGCTGCATTCATGTGAACTAATCTGCTTTGTGCTGAATAGTGAGGGAGTTCAGTAACTGCCCATATGTCACCTATGGCTTTTCCGAAGGCCTAATCATGGCCTAAGAATTCGCTGAGTCCCATTCAAACTGCCGTGTGTAGAAAACCCTATTTTCAATGCCTGAGAACTTCGTTAAGATCCCTGAAAATATAGACAGGGTCGTTGACAAAAGAAGGTTATAGTGATATGGGAGGGAAAGCCCCATTACCAGAATTTGGGTGGAGATGGAAAATAAGGCAACTCACCTCTTTTACCTGTCTCCTTTGTAATCTTTCCTTTGATTCTGTGGACTACCCTAAATAAATCCCCTTTCTAGACTTAGAACTCGATTTTTGTTGGGTGTACCCCAAGGACTCAAACTGGTACATAATTATGTACTCTTAGAAGTTTTAATAGCACATGCACATTTATTTTTTCAATACAATGCTGTGATGTCTAGATAAGGCATGTTTTATTTTGTTATAAGGATGATAAAACTGAGTCACATGATTAAATGTTTTATCCAAGGTTGCAAAATTTAAAAAGGCAAATCCATCAGTCTAATGGGTGTTCACATTTTAAGAAACCACGTCCACTATGCCATCTTTCCAATATTAAGTTGGAGAAGTGTGACAAAAACACCACCCATCTAAGCTTAAGACTATAAAAATGTTTATAAGAACGCACCTAAACACAAACTCCCTACATTCACTTTTGGACTTCTTTACCACTCAGCCAAAAAGAGAGTTCGCTGTAGCAGGTCATCAAAACACTGCACTCTCTGCCAGTAGTAATTTGATTCTGTGAACTACTTTTCTTTATTTGGGGTACATATTCACATATTGGAAGGCAAATCATGTGTCCAGCTTAACACAATTTCCTTCCTGAGCACTAATTCTTTGTCCTCCTGGTTAAGTTTCAAGTTGAAAGGGCTCTGTTTTTGGCCCCTTGATATACGAGACAATGCTTTCTACCTATGACCGCACATCCAGAATTTAATGAATTCTTACCTTTCCAAAGGCACCCAACTGAAGTGGTTCTCTTGAGTTATTACTCTTTCTTTTTGCACTCTACTACCTTTAAATTTTTCATTTCTTTTCACTGACTTTTTAAAAATTAACATTTTATTTTAGAAGAGTTTTAGATTTACAGAAAAGTTGCAATGATAGTACAGAAAGTTCCCACATATCCCACACCCTGTTTTCCATTATTAACATCTTACGTTACTATGGCACATTTCTCACAAATTAATGAACCAATATTGATGATGTTGGTGATGGTGAAGAATGAGTGGCAAGGTTCTAGTACGTGGGTTGAAAGATACCATTGCGACCCTTTTTGGAAAATACTATCGGTCAGTGTGAGGTATAAGAAATCAATCTTATGATTTTCCCTACTGCCCCTTTAAAACTGCTCGGTGAACTCATTTTTCCCTGGATCTTGAATAAAATTCACTCCAATTTCCTACTATAGTGGACTGTATTTACCTTTACTTGGTGCCCCTCTGTGCAGATTATACATTCCTGTCCTGATGAAGTCAGGTGTAGCCTTAGGTGTATGACTTAAACAGAAGCAATGTGCCACTTCAGGGCAGAACCTTTAACAGCCAGCACAGGATTCACCATGTTTGCCTTTCCCTTTGTCACAAGCAGTGTTCCAGAGAGTGGCTACTCCCTCAGTCTGGGTCCCAGAGTGAATCACAGCCATAGTCAGGCTACAGTTGATATGCCCTAGCACACTGCTTTAGGATGTAAGGGGTACATGGCATGTTACATAGTCCTGCACTGTTGGGCTTCTCTAACACACTAGACATTCCTGTGGGCTTTACTGGTGCTCCAAAACAGAAAGTCCTGTTTTAGCACCCCATTTCTACTGTTCTCTCCTCTGAGAGTCTTCTCTCAGTGTTTGTGTGTACAGAAATATTTTACAAAATTTTGACCTACAGGGTTGCTTGGAAAATCAATGTTAATGTATGGAAAGGAAAGTATTTGTATGGATTCAGGACTACAGTAACATGTGGCATCCAATAAATCACTTAATTTCTTTGTTGCTTGTTTTCCTGGCAAGTGGAAATGCCCTGTTTTAAAGAGGTGTTAAGAAAATATAAACTATGTTTAAAATACATAAATTAACACATTTTAGGGCACCATTTTGATACAGATACAACTATTTTAAGATTTTTTTCATAGCTTCATTCTATAACCCCCCAAAAGCTAAGCTATGCATGTACAGCCATCACCTCAAATAGCTAACAGAACTATTGAGTTGTCAGAAAAGTCATGACGTATTTTTTCTATGATTTTCATTGCAAAAATGCGTCATGACTTTTCAAACAACCCAATATGTGGCTCAGTCTCATTCCTTCTGCCTTCTACCCTATTTGATACAAATATATGTCCACTGCCATCAGAAAGGAATATTTGTTTTTCCTACATCCTTCTCTGTAACAGATGGATAAATGAAGGATGAAGGAAATATGTGTCTTATAAAGTCACTGAGTATCTTCTTTGGATCTGAAACCAGAACAGAAAAGTCTCTGCTTAAATGCTTTCTTTCCCTTTCCTTCTCATTATTTTCATTTAAAAAATGTGCCTACATAACAAAGAATCACAGTGTTCTGCCATAGTTTGTTCCTCCATTATAGGTGCCTTCTTGATGGAAAATAACATACTATCGACTTACTATCGATGGAAAATAATGTACTAGCAATGGATAAGCAGCAGGGAAAATTAAAACCATTTCTATACTGCTCACAGGCAGTGATGTTTATCAATATGCCCCTTCTGTGAGAATAATTGGGATAATGGACTGCTCCACTTTGAGAATGGAGGTATGGTGGTGGCAGTAGGTACTGATCAGAGAAGGCACTAAAGAAAATGATCTACATAACCCTGAAAATCACCATCCCTTTATTAGGAGTAACAAGCACACATTATTGACCCTATTATTTGTTCATAAAGTACACTTAAATGCAAATAGACTGCATGTATTTCCCCCTCCAGACTCTAAACTTTATGAATGCAGGAGTCACACCTGCCTTTTATATCCCTAAACCCAGGACAGTTCCTGGTTTAAGTAATCATTAAATATTGTTTGAATAACAGAATGAATGAATGAATGAATACCATACACAGATTCAACCTCTTATCCTTTTTTCAGAGAATTATATAGATGCCAGTAGGCTCCTGTCCAGTCATTGAATTGAGCCGAATCCCCAGAATCTCCAGGTATGGTGTGTCTTCTTCCTTAGGTCTAGAAGTGGTTCTTCATGGTCCAGTGGTCTATGAACTAAGAGACAATTATCTGCTCTCCTCTCTCATACAATAAACAATGGAGCAGAGTCACGATAACCACAATAAGTATTCCTATTTAGAAAAGATGTGCAATAGTCACTGGGCCATAGCAATGCTGTGTATCCTGCCTGCCACACAGGCATTATGAAGGTTCCTTACCCTGCGATTCAGCCTTGATTCTGCTCTCCAGAAGGATATCCTTTGAACATTGTTCTCTAGGGTCTTTGCTTTCATCGTTTAGATGTTTATTCCATTTCCTTTGTTCTGTTTGGGAAAAGGGATGTTTAGTTTTGTAATTCACTTCTTGAAAAAATAAGACTGTCATTGTTTTGTATGCGTACGTTGTTGTTTTTTTGGCAGGGGGGATTGTACTTTACGAGCTTTGACAAGTATATACACCACCACCTCAATCAAGATATAGAATATGTCTATTACCCAAAAAGCGCCCTTGTGCCACTTCAGTCTTCTCCCTCCATTACCACCCCATCCCAGTCCCCAGCATCAGTGATATGCTGTCCTACATAGTTTTGCTTGTTCTAGAATTTCATCAAATATTCAGCTAGTGTTCAAATTTCCAATTGTCTCATAAATGTTATAATATTGTTCAAATTGTTTGACTCAATTTCAAAGAGTCATGGAAAGTGCTCCTTTAACATTTCCTTCTTTCTAATAATTTGTTGCAGAATCTGGGCCATTTTTCCTGTAGATTTTTCTGTCAGTTTAGATCCTGTTGATTGCATTCAGTATTAACATGTTCCTCTGTGCTCTTACTTATAGATGGTATTTTTTTTTAGAGACTTGATGTTATTCAGATTTGATGTTTTGGCCTCATGCGTTTTTAATTGAGTTGAAGATTTACAGCATTCAAGAACAACATTCTTTTGGTTTTAAAACCAGAGAACTGCATGAGCAAAATAGTGAAATTTAGTGCCTCATGTAACTGAAATTTCTAGGGCACTTCATGGACTCAGGGCACATACCATAAAATCATGTTTTGTTTTTTCTGTCTTTCTGCTTGATTCTGGTCTCTTCTGAGTTTTGGAGTCATTCTCCACATCCTCTCAGGTTCAGGTCCATAGGAAATAAAGTTGCCTCCTGGTTCATTTTCATGTCACTGGTATCGATTGGCCTGGCTTGTATGTATGTCCATTCTGAACCAATTAATGGCACTACAGAAATATGATAATTTGATTGGCCAGATGAGGGTTCCAAGGTGGAGGTCATCTCACCAAAACCCATACAACAACCTTATTTATAAACAATATTTTCACTGAAGTGTAGGTGGAGTGATTATACAAGTGTTTTGAATAATAAGGTCTGGGGGAAGGCCCCTTGAAATGTCCCTCAAAGTCTTCACTAGGTCACCGATCACCTACTGTCGCTTTTCTGAGAGGTAAGTTCTGTGAAACAGAAACAGGGAAGCTAAGTTTTAATAAGAGAAAAAGTGATAAACTGGGGTGACGGAGAAGGGATGGGAGAGTCCGCGGCTGATTGCCAGCCCATAAAGGAAACATGCATTTAAGGAATGGGTAATAATTAACGTGAGGTTACTGAATGGAAGAGCTCAGAAGCTAAAGTCGGTTTGCTTTACCCGGTTATTTTTAAGGCCAATTGCAAAGTATTAGTGGTTTCATAAAACATACCTTGGAGGTGACTTACCAGTATTTGGGAGGGAAGGAAGTTTCGTGAGGAAGGTCAGGATACCCTGAACAACCAAAGGCCGTCATCCGCCAACAAAACCCGACTTCTCCACTCGCGGGGGCTACACCGCGTCGTTCAGTAGGGGAGACGGTTTGCCGCTAGCAACCAGACCCACCCCTCTCCCGGAGACCGGCTCTGCGTTTGCGTCACTTCCGGCCCTGGGCGCTTCGCATCCGGGTCGGGCTGAGCCTCTTGCTCCTGGAGTCTGTGACTGGTGGAGGTGGTGAGCTGTCCGCGTTCTCTCTTCCCGGTGTGACCAAGCCGCAGTGGCCACCGGCAAGGAGTGGTCCCCCTTCCCCGAGCGCAGAGAGACGAGGAAGAGACCTGGGAGCGGCCGGCGGCCAGGCTGGGCCGCTCTGGTGCGGGTTGGCGACTCTGCTGCTACGCTTGCTGCTGTCTCTGGGAACCGGGTGCCAGCACTGAGGAGCCTTCAGTGGACAGCGACCCCCTTCCCCGGCTCCCCTGCCCGCCCTACCAGGGAGGGCGGAAGATGCCGGTGAAGAAGAAGAGAAAATCCTCTGGGGTGGCAGCGGCAGTGGCGGAAGACGGAGGCCTCAAAAAGTGTAAAATCTCCAGGTACCACCTCTCCCCCACCCTTCTATCTTTCCTCCTTGGCGGGACGGCAGGAGGAGAGGGAGGCGCGCCGGGTCTCGGAGGCTCGGGCTGGGGAGAGGTGACCCCCGCCCCCCGTAAACCTAGGTGGTAAGCACAGAGCACCGCGAGTCTCTGCGCCCGACTCCACCTCGTGCTCGTTGTGTGTGCTCGGGCGCCTGTGCAGCGACTGGGAGAGGAGCCTCACGTTGGAGTCTGCGTGCCCTGCAGGGTGGGGAAATAGGAATGCGTACGTAAATTGCGCTGTTGCCCCTGCACCCCCTACTCCTTTAACCCGGCCCCCGTCGTCTTTCCACACCTAGAAGAAAGTACAGCTACGCGGAAGGGTCACTTTTAGAATTTCTTTGTAGGGTGTGAAGGAAGAAGCAGAGCATGAGAAATCTTGACCTGGCAGCTGCCCATGGGAATGACAGAAAGAAAAGCTCCGCATGCTGTAATTGGCCTCCAAATTTAGTATGTGGAGTGGTCTAACCCGGAGGATCCCAGCAGGAGGCCTTTTAAATCGTAGGAGCCCCATTTTCTGCAAGTGTAGTGCCTCCACCTTCGCCAAGGTCCCTATGTGCCGAATTGGAAAGGCCCTGCATGCGTTTTGTTTTCTAGCATTCAGGATGCTGTTAGCCCTTTATATAAATATTAATAATTTGAGAGCTATTGTGCCCTGTGTCGCCTTGGAGAAAAAGAAAACAAAGCAGAATTGTAGATACAGCTCTTTGATCCCATTTATCATGGCATTGAGGTATCACAGCAACATTGTATGCTGCAAAGAAGTATTGCAATTTAGGTGTGAGAAGTGGATTTTTAAAATCCCCTTATTGGGTGTTTTTGAATCAGTGATTGGCACTTCATGTGACAACTTCAGATGATACCATTAAAAGACTGTAGCCAGCTTTAATTATAGAACTCTCCTGAAAGAGATCTGCTTAAAATGTGAGGTAGGTGACTTATTTAGTCTGCATCTTCCTTTTTGTAATTCGTTGAATTTTTTTTTCTTCATTACGTTTTTTGGGAAATAAGAGCCTAAACATATTGCTTGGGCTATTAACTGTGAAAGATGATGCTGTTTTCTTATACCTCTTGGTAACTCACACTAGAATTTGACATGGTTACTCCACTAGCTCCAATTTTTATGAAACATGCAGATTAGTTTTTTATTACTCTAACTTGTAGCCACCTTAAGTATATATTTAAAAATTATTTAAATTAAGCACATTAAAATGGCTGAGCAGTCATTAGAATTCAGGTGATCCTGTATCAACTTAAACTTTGTTATTTTGACAATTGTTAAATTAAGTATCAAAGTATGCTTTGTAAGATTCTGTTTTCAGGTGTATATCTATTATACACAAATATAATGTCCATGCAGTTCAGATTAAGAATCACTATAAAGTTTTATGCTTTTCCAACTACCAGTCCTGCATTGAGACCATTAGATTGAACTTTTGAAATCTGGGGAAATAATTTTAGTTGATATTTTTAGAATTTGATAGTGAACAAAGTAACATTTGAGTTTTGTTAGCCAGAAAATTTAATGTATAAACTACTGTATCAAATTAACAATTCTAATATTTTCTTATAACACCAGCTGTAAAAAAAAAACCAAAACTTTAGTTTGATTTGAAGAAGTTTATACTGAACTTAGCATTTCACTAAAAATTGAGATGATAACATTCTTAGGCATTTGTGTGTTTTCTAAGCTATTGCAGATCCCAACCCTCTGCTAGACTAATAAGTGGAGAGGAACATTTTTCAAGCAAGAAGTGCCTGGCTTGGTTTTATGAGTATGCAGGTAATGAAATTAATATAAGAAGATATCAATCACATGCTTTAAAACGTATTTTGTTTGATTGTTTTGGGGGTTCTCCTTTTGGTTCATTTATTTAACAAATTATTTATTCCAGGCTTTCTGTGTGTGAGTGCTGTGTATTGGGGATTGTGGGTAGGCTAAGAATTTGGTTCTGTTTCATCCTATATCTTTAAATATGTAATTCAATATATGTTTAGTGGGAGGAGTGAAACTCATTTACTATTAATACAATTTGTAAACAGGCAGATTCACTTATTGGTTATATCCATTGACTAAAGTAGAGTTGGTCTTCTGGAAAACACAAAGTATGTGATAAAACATGTTTTACTATATATATAGTTCTTATTTTTCTTTTCCATATTTTTTTGAATTTTTTCTGAACAAGAAACTGACCTTTTTTTTTTTTTGAATTTTTTTCTGAACCAGAAAGTGACATTCTCTGAAACTTTTGGAAGACAGTAAAAGATTTAGAACTCAGATATATAATTGCACAATACATTTACCCTTTAAAAATTGCTATTTACCTATTTACTTCTTTGAGAAGAAAATAAACACTGATATAAATATAGTGATAAATGCTGTATTAGGAAGATATGCTGTGAAATTTCATAGGAAGAATATGGAACCAGTCGTGAAATGTCAGAGAAGGCTTCTTGAAGGAGCCAACTTAAGCTAAATCCTGTAAGTGGTAGATGTAAAGCTCTAGGCCTAAGTGTAGGTTGAAAGTCAAAGCTAGGGATGAAGCTGAAGAGTTAAGCAAATATATGAAGAAAGAACACTTGTTTCCCACTTATTACTATTTTATAAGCATGTATGAAAAAAACTTTTTTCCATTAGAGTGGTTTTGGTCTTTTGGAATTACTGATTTTAAAGCTCTTTTTTTTTCCCCTTGTTTCCTTTCTCTTACATGCCTCCCTGTTTTTTTCTTTTCTTCCCCTCTTTTATCACTATCGTTCTCAGTGTTTGTTTAAAATAAAACAGGATACATGCAGTCATTGTCTATATGTAGTGCTAATCAAGTTAAGGCCTCAAGTGTATTCTGTACTTGAGAAATAAGTTTAGGCTAACTGTATTAGGACTATTTGGGGGGTGGGGCAGGAGCAATAACTTCACTGCTGGAATCAGCTGAGTGATCCCAAAAGTATAATTTAAAAATTGTTTAGTAACAGAACAGATTCTTTCTAGACCAGAAACACTGCTATTACTAGCATCCCAAGACAACCACTAACCTAAATTAAATGAAGGTAATTCATTTTCTTAACTGACCTCCATTTAAAATGTTGACCCATTATTCAAAATGCGAGTTTTACTGATTTGCATGATCTACAATCAAAAGGTCACTCATCTTATTTTACTTATAAAGGTTACTAGATACCATAAAATTAGTCTTTTTTTTTTTTTCTTTCATGCTTATTTGTTTCACCTCTCCTAGAGACTTTCCTGGGTAGCATGAGATTCTAATTAGTTAAACATTTATTTCCTATACTAACATTTTTGTAATAGCCAGTATAATAATTGCTATCTTTATTGCAAAAATTATGCTAATTATAAAATTTTTCCTTATGACTGTTCTGTTAAGTAAGCAGTGTTATCCCTGTTTTATAGATGAGAAAACTGACAGTTAGATCAAGTAATTTACTTAAGATCATATAATGACAAGAGCCAGGATTCTAACCTAGGTCATTCTGACTGTAGAGCCCATGCTTTTAACTGCTACTATCTTGTAATGTTTATTTAAAAAAAAAAAAATATGTATACGGCAACTAAGTTTCCTTTTGCAAAGAAAATATTAGTAAGTGCACTTGAGGTTGACTTATCTTCTGTCATTCATTGAATGATTCATTCAATAAATATTTATTGAGCTGTGCTAAGTGCTGGGAATATAGTAGTAAACATGTTAAGATAGATCCCTGCATTTGGGGGACTTGCCTTCTGTGGAGAAGATATACAGTAAATAGGTGAGTAGGCAAGATAATTACAGATTGTGAACCATTATGAAAGTAGTAAATAAGGTGAGGTGCAGGGATAGAAAGTAGAAAGTTTGGATGGACTTTCAAATAGAGTGATTAGGAAAGACCTTTCTAGAGGTTACTAAGGGCAAAGACCTAATTGATAAGGAGGAACCATTTATTTGCCAAATAAACAGTAACTGTTCCATCTTAAAATGGGGATGCTCCTTATTAAAATGGAGATAATAATTGTGTCTATTGAGATAACACACTTAAAGCACTTAGCACAGTACCTGGTATATAATTAGAACCCAATAAATGTTAACTGTTATTAAAAGAGTAATAGTATTACAGCATCAGATTTACTGGTTGTATATGTTTGCAATACTGTTCCAAAATAAACAGTATAGCTCCTGTGTAGCTCAGGTTGAAGGTGCTGTGTCATTCATTGAGCACAGTTTTGTTCCTGAGCACCTGCTATGGCTGACATGGTTTTAGGCTCTGCAAATATAGGCAGGAACATTATGGTTATTTAAAAAAATCAGAAAACTGATTATTTTTTTAGTTTTAAATTGTTTCACCACTAATCTTGTTAATATAATATAGATCATGTGTGATAAGCCTGATAGTTTTGCTCTTTCACAAGACCTCTCATCTTGACTGATATTTAAATTAGTAACGACTCAGTAATATACTGGGCCTATTATATTACCAAACAAAAACATAGGTAGTGAAAAGGCACTTTTAAAGTCTTATAGAGAATCAAAAATAAGGGATAGAATTATGTAGTTCATAGTTCTGATTCAGTATCCAGCTGGTAGAGTGAACTTATTTCCATAGCTTCATAAATTGATTGGAAACCTGTTTTTTGTCTGAAAGAGTTAGTTAAACTCAGCTCCAGAGATTTTACTCTGGAAGTAGTTTTACTGGAAGCGTATTTCAAGAAGAATAATTAACATTTTGCAATCTGGGAAAAGAAGATTGGTATAGACCTTGTTTTCGATTTAGATCTGTTACTATTTACATTGCTTTGGGAGAGTCACTTAACATTTACAGAAAGGTCTTATATGTATCTTTATATAACAATTTAACTTGATTCTAATCTAATTTTAATTACTAATCCCACAGTTTCTAGGGATGCTGTATTTTTTAACAGTAACTGATATTTCTTGATGGCAGCTTCAAGAGCAAGTCATCTTTCTTGTTGCATATGAAAATTTAGAATATATTCTTATCATGCCTTAAAAAAATTCTTTCTTTTCTTGTATTAAATTTTTCATCTGATGTTTACTTTAACCCAAACCACATACAATATAAGGATGCATAGTCAGCTTTATTTCTTAACATATTTATTGTATATGTGTGCTTTTTAAATTACATAATTAACACATTGTCATTTAAAAAAAAATCTTCCAAGTATATATTAGGAAGTGAAAGTTTCCTATAAATGTTGCACCCCTCCCCTTCACCTTTTAACATCTCACTGCATAAATAAGTGCAGTACTTATTTAACTAAAATATTTAAAAAGGATTTTGGTTCAGACCACGTCATTTTAGCAGCCTATATCTCATCTGAAACAGCAAGTATGTAATGGCCACATACTAGGTGGCTACATTCTTCTATTCAGAAAAACCTAAGGACATTGGCTTCATGTTGCACTTGTGAACTAATGATATGATATGAAATGTTACCTGAGCATTTTAGTCTATGATTTATAAATCTGGAGTATTTTTAGTTATTAAAAAAGGGAAACAAGTTCCTCCTGGCTACTTTAACAATAATATTTCAAGACTATATTTTCAAAACCCAAGTTTGTGTGGTAAGCATATTTCTATCATGTTTCATATTGTTTTAGTCTTTTTCAAAATTGAGATATAACATACTAGTTTCAGGTATACAACATCATAATTTGATACATGTTTATATTGCAAGATGATCACCAAAATAAGTCTAATTAACATCTATCACCATACATAGTTACAAAAAAAGTTTTTATGTGATGAGAACTTTTAAAATCTACACTTTCAGTGACTTTCAAATATACAATACAGTAATATTAAATTGTCACTGTGCTGTACATCACAGCCCGGTACTATTTTATAACTAAAGTTTGCACCTTTGACCTCCTTCACCCATTTTACCCACACTCCAACCCCACTCCTGGCAACCACCAATGTGTTCTCTGTATTTATGAGTTGGTTTTTTTGTTTTGTTCTTTTTTTGTCTGACTTATTTACTTAACATAATGCACTCATGGTTCGTCCATGTTGTAACAAATTTGTTTTAATCTTATCTAGTCACAAAAAAGACCTAACAATAAAGTACTATATTTTGAGACTGTGATAACATAAAAAGTATGAGAATTGGTGTGTTGACTTAGTTTAGTGTTACTGAGGGGGAAAAGTAATAAGTTTAATGTTAATATTTGGATAAATGACAGACAAGCTAATTGAAGGATTAAACTTTTGTTTCTACATTAAGACAACATAATTAATGCTTTACTATCTATTTGAGAACCAAGATGATAAGGAAAATACCTCATTCTGGAATTGGAATGTAGTAATTTTCTTAAGTCATCATTTTAACAATATATCTTTTTAAAGTATTAAATTTTATTTCAGTATATTTCCAAAGGGTAATAAACGACCTTCTGTTTTAGTAGCTAAACAGATATTCTCCTCTGATTATTGCCTTAAATTGTGGGTTGGTACTGGCACATACTAGTAGAGCAAGAAGCTCAAACCTTATGCTTTATATTCATGCATTGCCAAAACATTTTCTTTGGAGAAGGCTTTCAGTAAATGCTTTTTTTTTGTTATTGTACAAACTAGTGATTATATTAATGTTGCTTCATTTTTTATTGTCTTAGTTTCATTATATAATGTGTTTAAAGAACATTCCAAAAATTTTAAATTCCATAGCAGATGTTTATGCTTTATCAAAGATATGTCAAAGTTAAAATTCATCTATTTGCAAAAAATGTTATGGTGTATTCATAGATGCCTTTAGCTCAATGGCTTATGTTTTATGTTGATATTAAATTATAACAATAAATTATATAAATTATTTTTGTCTTTGAAGGTCCTGATGAAGTTGTAGGGCCAGAAGGAATGGAAAAATTTTGTGAAGACATTGGTGTTGAACCTGAAAATGTATGTTTTATTTCTAAGTAAAATGGAATACAAGTGGGGTATAGCATATTCATAAATTTCTAAAAATTGGGACACTTCAATCTTATATGAAGATTTTGTTCATGTTTATTATAAATGTCCATTTAGGGTATTTTTAATCAATTTAAATTGGGCACCTGTTCTCTTTCTTGATACAAATGTCATTTGTAATAGAGAGAGAGAGATTCTACCTTCAGAACTGTTAGAACTTTTTACTTTTAAGAAATTGGCCCACCTAAATTTCTTTATAGTTAATAATTCCAAAGGTTGTACTCTTTAATATTTGAAAGATGGAAATAGTTGTATAAAAATGCTCTCCATGATAAATATAGACATTATTATCTCTATGCTGACTTTTCCCCTATCCTTTATGTTCTGTTCTTTCCAGATTATTATGTTAGTTTTAGCGTGGAAATTGGAGGCTGAAAGCATGGGATTTTTTACCAAGGAAGAATGGTTAAAAGGGATGACTTCATTACAGTAAGATATTTTTTTAAAAAACAAATTTGATGGCCTATTTGAAGATCTTAATTGATATTTTGTGCTTCGTAATTTTCAGGAGTAAGGTTTCATTTTATATAATCAAATTGGTTTGATCTATTATAATCACTTTAGGTTTGACAAAGTTTATATTGTGGTCTTAGCAAATGGACGGTTACCCCATTTTCCATATTGTTTAAGAAAGAACCTCAGTACAGTCCTATTAAAATTCATTGACTCTTTTGGTGGATGAATTAGAGGTCCATGACCAAAGTCATCTACTCACAAATTGTTTGAGCAATAAGGGATTTCCTTCTCTGAATATTGAATTCTGTGTAAGGCGTTTGTTCTTTGGGCAGCCCTAAGTTCTGAGGACTCCTCTCTCTCCTCTTCAATTGTATCCTTGATTTAAAAAAGAAATCTGAAGATATAGTTACATGACACTTTTATTAGTTCTTTTTTGCCAAATAAATCTCATAAAGAACATAAGTAGAAATGTCCTTTGGCTCCCCTACAATCTTCAGACGTTTTACAGTTGTATACTTTCAGTTTAGGAAGCTGCCTTTGAACACTTCCATAAGTTATAGATTTGCTTCTTTATAAAAATAACTTGACTTTGGCTTTTTCAGAGTAAAGTGGGCATAGTTTCAGAATCAGTTAGTAATTAGGTATTAATTTTATATTATATCATGTTCCTAATGTTCATGCAGGATTACACTAATTATCAACATTCTAAAATAGATCATTAATTTATAATATTTTTGAGGCCAAAACTGGGCGTTTATGTAGCCATGTGGTTTTCTGCTGTGTGATTATGCTTTTATTAACACTTAACTATTCTTTACTCCTTGTTTGCCTGTCCTTAAATTTCAAAATACCTGGTTATTTTTTAAGTGTATTTGTTCATATAGAACTTAAATTTTTATATTTGAATTTTCAGTGTCTAATGCTTTGTAATTCTCCTTTTCAACCAGCATTAATATACAGATTATGCTTAGGTAAAAATCTGTGCTTATGTGGACCAAATAAATTTCTAGAATAGAATATAAAATCAACACTCTCACTTTTGTTATGTATAGGTGAGATAAGGAGCCTGAGACTCAGAAAGGTAAAGAAAATATTTGCTAAAGTTTACGTAGCTCTTTTGTGCTAGGGCCTAGAATTTAAATTTCTTTATTACCAGTCTACCATACTTTACTTCCTATTGCATCATTCTTTTGTATATGTGTTAGCATTCTTGATTAAAAAGAGATAATTTTGATTCCCAAATTCTTTGGCCTATTTCCCACCTTTAATTAGCTTTTTAGAGAAAGATAAAATATTATACATATACAAAAGGCATGCAAAGAACATATACTAGTTTTCATATAGCTCAGTCTGTTTTATTGAAATGTATATCAATTGTAACATGGCTTATTAATTGTAAGACATTTTATTTAGCATTTTACCTGCTTTTTGTACTACTCTTACTGCTTATTTTTGTAAACTGCTTTTTTTGAGTATTCCAGCTAACAAGTGTTTGTGTATTTTTAAACTGAAGAGTCCTAATTTACGTTTTTGCATAACTTGATATATAAAAAGCCTTTGTATAACAGAAATATGTAAACACAAAGTATTTCTAATTTTTACTCTTCAATAATTAGCAGGAAATGGCCTTGGGTCCAAGAATAGAAATTGACTAATCCATGAACATATTTTTCACTAGCACATCTTTCCTATAGGAAGGCCACAAGCCATACAAAATAAAAGCAATTGTTTAGCATGTAAAATTGACCTGGAGATTTCTATTTCACTCATTATTTCCCGCCCATCTGCCTAGAACTCTTTGCTGTAGAGCCTTGATGCTAGTCAAACTAGGCAAGCACAAATTGACTGGGAAAATAGTTGGCATTTCACCATGATCTATTGTATATTACTATATGCGCAATACTTAACCCCTGAACAATGCAGGGATTAGGGGCATCAACCCCCCTGTAGTCGAAAATCTGAGTATAACTTTTGACTCCCTCCAAACCTTAATAATATCCTACTGCTGACTGGAAGCCATATTGATAATATAAAGAGTTGATTAACATATGTTATGTACATTATATGTATTATATACTGTATTCTTACAATAAAGCTAGAGTAAAGACAGAAAATCATAAGGAAGAGAAAACTATGTTTACCATTTACGTCATCTGTTTACAAGATGAATTGCCTGTCAGTACAAACATCAATGTTGTCTTATATGATACAAAACACTGGATGTCTTGTGTATTACTAACACTAGACATCAAAAATGAAAAGATAATGTGAAAAATAAATTCATATTATTTACAGATATAACAATTTATGCATTGTAAACGAGGAAGCAGCAATATGATGGCTTTATGGTAACCTAGTGTAATTGATGTGATTGCTTCAGGGTAATAAGGAAATTTCCAAAACTTTTTCCAGTATAGAAGAAAATCTGCATATAAGTGGGTCTGTACAGTTCAAACCCACATTGTTCAAGGGTCAGCTATATAAAATATCTTTTCTCAATTGGCTAAGTCCTCTTACTCCCTGAATCTTGTAAAAAAAATTTGCTAAGAATAGAATAGTTGGAAATTTAAACCAAGAGAGACAAAAGAATCTATGTAAGTCTAAATTTTTAAATTCTCATTCATCTGGTGTACTTGGTTTAATATAAAAGACAAAATCATAAAATGTGAAACTTCACAGAGTTGATTCCCTTTATAAATTTTTATTATTTTTAGGATGTAATTTAACCTGGACATAGTTATTTAATGGTCCCTAAATTATTTTAATATAGTTATTAGTTGTTTCAAATTAATTCATTTTAACCCTTAGAAAACTTTAGTAAGCTCTGCTAAAGAATAGAAACAGTCTGGTAGTTGAAATATACTATGTTCAAGGATAGTGGACTATAGTAATCATGATTAATTAAAATCTGTAATTGTATGATGCTTAAGTTTTCAGAATACTTCTTACATTCATTTGTTTTAAGGGTGTTTATTCATACAAACTTTCTAAAACTAAGTTTTCTTTCTCTTTTGTATGAAAGAATTTATAGGTATGAATTTGTATATAACTGGGCTAGAATGGCCATTTTGTAAGTTTTAGGAGATGTAATTGCCATATTTTTTCCTAGGTATTTTGCTCTATGTAGCTTTCAGCATTGCTTAATTATAGTCAAATTTCCCTTCAAATTGTATTTAATTTAGTACATGTTTGTATTAAGCACCTACATTATGTAAGGTACTGTGCCATTTACTGGTGATGTCAATGAGGCATAAGACATGGTTCCTGCCCTTTAGTTACATTCTAATAGGGTAACAAAGACATTACAATACTAAAACCATAAATCCAGGTAGAGTGTAACAAGTGCTAGATTAAAACTACAAAATACTATGGAAGCACAGCTGCTATTAAGGTTAATTGGAGCTGAGTAGACAGGAGAATGTTTTATAGGTGTGGCATTTAAACTGGACCTTGAAGAATGATTAGAATTTTGATGGTTTGAGGATATAGGAAAATTGTTTCTGAAGAGGAAATTGTGATCAGAGCTTTGAGAAAAGAAAACATGTTTGAAGGAAGTAGTCTGTCTTGTTAAAATTAATGGTACATGAAGAAAATTGACAGAATAGGTTTAAATTCCTGATAGCTGGGATAATGGCTATATTACGGAGGGCTTTGGCTAACATGTTGAGAGTTGAAAGCAGATAATTGGGAAACCATCAGCGATTTTTGAGCACAGGAATTATCAAAGTTTTTTGGGATAGTGTTCAATAGAGCAGTTATTTTAATGTTTTCAGGTCATAGACTCTTTTGAGAACCTTAAGAAAACTGGACCTTATCCCCATTAAGATGCACACATGCTGTTACATACAAAATATTGCATATGTATCTTCTTCCTTGCATCTATGGATTCAAGATTCCTGGGATACCTGCAAATTTTTGTTCTGGCATACCTTACTAGAGGGCAGAACTTTTCTCATATCTGCTAGCTTTGGTGTTGGAGCAAAGGTGAAATACCATGATGGAGAAAACTGTGAGCACAGAACTTTGAAAATACTGTACTTGATTATGATAATGGAAAAAAGGAGGCAAGAAGATAGCATCTGGCTAGAGTGCTAGTAACTAAGCTGCCTGTCAGTAGATTTCACGTTGTACACCTGGTCTCCATACTGAGCCCTGGACATTGAAGATGAAACGTAATTGTCTGGCTTGACTTCCTTTAGGAGGGAGTAGAATGGGGAGCATTTATACGAATTTTTTGGTGGACTTGGAAGAGCGGGTAGATGGGGTGCTATAGCGTATGTGGCATGTGACCGTCATTTATTGAGCATTTTGGGCCTGGCTGCTAATTACCATGAGTATCCTTCCCGTTTGCACTCCCCCAGAGTCATCATGACAGTTTCAAAATGCCACCCTCCACACTTCCAAATAACCCCAGAGGTGGACTGTGTTGTTCTGGTTGATAGACCTGATTCAGAGAAAGTTCTAAATGCAGAACTCTGTGAATGAAACTTTTCCTGTTAACATCACTGTGTCAAGGAGCTTACTTATTGGGACTTACTGAATACTGTTCAAAGCTGTAGCAACTTAATGCTGAGATGCTGAGTGTAGTTCCTGGGGAAGCAGCTTGGTGGTGCCACTCTCACTGGGTGGTGTGCACACTGCCTCTCAAAAGGATTGCTGCAAACAGAACACTGGCTGATTGTTAGAAACAAAAATCCTCCTTGGATATCTTTTGGTTATCGAAAACAGTACTAGGTACGTAGGTCTTTTATAAAAGCGAAGTGGTGTAATGCGAACTTTCAAAAAGTGGGGAATACCTGTACTCAGGAAATTAATTTCCAAGTCCTAATGTTGAAATTTAAACCTGCTTCCACTGATTCTAGCCGCAGTAGCCTTGGAGGGTGATATCATTGTGCCAGTGTTCTCTGAAAAAATGTGTGCTTTTTTGTTATTCAAAGAAATGATGTCTTGCTTTCTATTACATAATAATTAAATATTCATTTCTTTTTAATTCAGGAGCAAATAGTCTTTCTAAACTTGCCAGGTTATGAGGTATTGACATTATTAACTCTTCTGCGACTATTTGGGAGCTAGATTAAAAATAAGAATCGGGTTAGTGACTGCTTGGGTATATTCACTGTTTGCCAGGTATGTTCAGTCTTTATGATGTTGTTAACAAATGTGGAAGTTCGTGCTCTTATTTTTTTTCACTCTTCTCCAAGTAGAAAACATTAATTGTCAGTTCTATTAGATTCCTTCTCCGCTCAGAGTCTAGATAGACCATTAGGAATGATATGAAATAATTTGGAGAGAGCCACCGGTGTGTAGGTGATTTTTAAGCCATTTGCCTCAAAAGGAGCATATCAAGCTAAGAACTGTGCTAAACATTTAACACGTGTATGCTCGTTTAGTCTTATGGGTTGTCTGTTAAAGTTATTGTCCTTTTAAGATGAGGAAACTGAGACTGAAAAAAAGCAACTTGCCTCAAGCTACATGGCTGGAAACAGAAGTTGGAATTTCAACCAGTCTCTTTGACTTCAAACTTTGTTCTTCACTTTATCTCTCTGTTAAGCTTATTGAGATCACGTCCTAAGTAATATTGTTTCCTTGTCTATCTGTGGAATGTAAAATATTTGGAAAAGACTGTAATTTCTTGGATTCATCTCCTTAGTGACTTGTTGGTCACTGCGTACATACTTTACAATTTTGTTTAAACTACAATTTCCCAGTAACCTTTTCACAAAGAGGAATTTTGAAACTTCTAATCAAATAAACATATCATCTACTTTGTGGTTTATTTTTGGTATTCATATTTTAATTTAACAAATACTGTTTGAATGCTTCTTTATACCAGGCCCTGTGTTGTGCTATGAGAATGATTTTCAAACTCTGGTGGTAGTGAGAGGAAGAAGTTCTAAATGTAGGGAGGCATCTTTTACCTCTTTTTTGCCCTCTTGAATTTCAAGTCTATTAAGATTCTGCATGAGATTTTGTGTGAAAATGTGAGTCACATTCCTAAAAAAAACGAAAAGTGAAAAGCACTGCTTCAAGAAGCTACAAAGATGGTTAAGAGCTAGCTCAAGAGTGCAAGCTCTGAGCAACAGGGTTGCCGGTT
Source organism: Hipposideros armiger (assembly GCF_001890085.2). Classification (NCBI taxonomy): domain Eukaryota; kingdom Metazoa; phylum Chordata; class Mammalia; order Chiroptera; family Hipposideridae; genus Hipposideros; species Hipposideros armiger. Next base: position 1,602,005 of record NW_017731796.1, read on the forward strand.
TGATTCCTGGCCCGAGCTGAGCTGCCGCTGTGCTGCCAACAGGTGGCAGGATGGCTCAGCTAAAAAAAAAAAAAAAAAAGCTACAAAGATTTAGAAAATGAGGCCCCCATCTTAAGATAGATCATGACAAGGAAGGGCGTACATGTAACTAGTTGCTTAAAATGTAATATCCTCTGAGCATTCTCAGCTATTAACTGGAGATCTTAACGGTTTTGGTTCCAAATTTTCAAACAGCATTATAGTAGTGTATAATCTGGGAATTTGTTTCTGTTGCATAGTCTTCTAGTAGAAGTTAACTGCATTTTCAGCTTTCACTAAAGCTTTATTTGTCCCTTAATGAAGAATTTTTGTACTAGAAGCCAATTCAAATAGTAATACATTTTTAATAAGTAATAAGTTTTTCTTGTTTCTGCATAAAACATATTGTACACTCATTCATATATATAAAGGACTAGCTCCCAGACAAAGGTTAACTTATTTAAATTTTGATTTCCATTTTTGGCAGTATGGCAGACTAAATGCAAAGAGACTATTTCTCATTTAAAACACTTAAATGTTGGATAAAATATAAAAACATTTTGAAAAGCATACCTGGACTTGACTATAAATTAAGGAAAAGAATGAGAGGCCAGAAATGACAAGATGGTGATTCTGTAGGGATCTATGGAGCTGGCATTTTGCCTGAGGATACTTAACTATTCCTAGTCAAGGTTTGGCTATTAACCAGTCATATGTGTTCGGAACAGGAAACAAATTGCGTGTCCTGAGTAGGTAAAATCAGATAAAAAATTCGCACATTAGGTCACTGATGCCAAATCTACCCTATAGATGGAGGCTTGATTGCTTTGGCTTGGTTCTGCTTATAATTGTAAGTTAAGGGCTTCTGAGAGAATTCCTAGTCAAAAGCTTTTGGTCATGCAGGTTTAGAGCTGGCATTCATTATGTGTATGACTCGAGCTAAAAATGTATTTTAGAATTTTCCTAAGTAAGCAGTAGTACCATGTGTGTAGTGGAAGCAGTTCTGTACAAGAATGCATTTTAAACAGAAGCCTCAACTTCTGCAGAAATGGTTCAGTGATCATTACTTAATCAAAAATCATTAAACATTTTGGGAAACAGATCTTAGACTTTAGAATTGGACTCTCTAAGAATAGTATTTTGAATTATCACAATGTCAGTATAAAATACACTTAATGTATTTAAAGTAAAAAGAGGAATGGTTTCAGATGATTAGATATCAAGTAATTAAATTTCTAAAAGTTAAAAATAGAAAGATTTAAAATCCAGTGGATGAGCTGCAAGGAAGATAGATGTAGAGAAAGTAGGAATCAGTGACTTACAATATCCGAGGACAATAGGAAAGAGTGGCTAAGAGATGTAATGGATAATTTTTTTTCTGTTGAGTTTTGAGAGTCTTCTCTGTATTCTAGATATGTCCTTCATGGAATCTGTGGTTTGCAAATAATTTCTCCCACTCTGTAGCTTGTGCTTTCATCCTCTCACAAGGAAAGACTTTTGCACAGTAAAAGTTCTTAATTTTCATGAAGTCCAATTTGTTTTTATTTTTATTGATTTTGTTTTTGGTGTCAAGTCTAAGATGTCTTTGCCTAGCCCTAGAGCCTGAGAATTTTATTATTTTTTTTTAGGAGGCTTATGTTTTTACAGTTATATTAGTAATGCATTTTGAGTTAATTTTTCAAAAAGATGTGAGACTTAGGTTTTGGTTGATTTCTTTGCCTGTTGATGTCCACTTGCTCTAGTACCATTTGTTGAAAAAGCTCTTTCCCCATTGAATTGGTTTTGTACCTTTGTCAAAAATCAGTTGGACGTATTTGAATGGGCCTGTTTCTGGGTTCTTTATTCTGTTCTGTTGACCTGTGTCTTAACCTTCTGCCAATACCACACAGCCTGGTTTACTGTAGCTATATACTAAATATTTATTATTATTATTAATTATTATTAAAGTATAGTTAACATACAATAATTGTATTTGTTCCAGGTATAAAAAATAGTGAATAAACATTTATATGCCTTACAATGTGATCACCACAATAAGTCCAGTAACCGTCTGTCACCATATAAAGTTATTACTATATTATTGATTATATTCCCTGTGCAGTATATGTATATTTATGTTCCCTATGTACATTACATCCTTGTGATTTATTTATTTTATAACTGGAAGGTTGTACCTCTTATTGTCCTTTACCTCTTTCACGCATTTCCCCACCTTTTCTCGTCTCTGGCAGCCATCAGTTTGTTCTATGTATCCATGAGTCTCTTTCTGTTTTATTTGTTCATTTGCTTTGTATTTTTAGATTCCACATATAAGTGAAGTTATACGGTATTTGTCTTTCTCTGACTTATTTCACTTAGCATAATACCTCTAGGCCCCTCCATGTTCTCAAGATGGCAAAATTTCATTTTTTTTTTATGGCTGAGTAATATTCCTGTTTGTGTGTGTGTGTGTGTGTGTGTGTGTGTGTGTGTGTGTGTGTGTGTGTGTGTGTGTACACCACTTCCTCATCCATTCATCTATCATGAACACCTACATTGCTTCTATATCTTGGCTATTGTAAACAGTGCTGCTGTGAACATAGGGTTGCATATATCTTTTAAACAAATTAATGTTTTAATTTTCTTTGGATAAATACCCAGAAGTGGAGTTGCTGGGTCATGGTATTTTATTTTTAGTATTCTACAGAGTCTCCATACTGCTTTCCATAGTGTCTGCACTAGTTTACAGCTCCACCCACAATGCACAAGGGTTCTCTTTTTTCCACATCCTCTCCAACACTTACTTGTTGATGCTTTGATAATAGTTATTCTGCAGATGTGAAGTGATATCTCATTGTGGTTTTGATTTTCATTTCCTTGATAATTAGTGATGTTGAACATCTTTTCATATGTCTGTTGGCCATCTGTGTGTCTTCTTTGGAGAAATATCTGTTCAGGTCCTCATCCCATTTTTTAGTTGGATTTTTCTTTTTTTAATGTCGAGTTGCCTGAGTTCTTTATATATTTTGGATATGCACCCCTTATTTGATTTATCATTTGCAAATGTCTTGTCCAGTAGGTTGTCTTTTCGTTTTGTTGGTGATTTCCTTTGCTGTACAAAAAGGTTTAAGTTAGATGTAATCTCATTTGTTTATTTTTGCTTTTGTTGCCCTTGCCCAGGAAGACTTATCCAAAAAATACTGCTAAGAATGTCAGACTTTACTTCCTATGTTTTCTTCTAGTTTTATGGTTTTTTCAGTTCTTACATTTAAATCTTTAATTCATTTTGATTTTATTTTTGTATATAGTGTAAGAAAATGGTTCAATTTCCTTTTGTTGCAAGTGTCTGTCAGTTTTCCCAACACCATTTATTAAAGAGACTGTCTTTTCCCCATTGTATATATTCTTCTATATACTAAGTCCTAAAATCAGGTAGAGTGATTCATCTTTTTTCAGTTTTGTTTTAGCTATTCCAGTTCCTTTGCTTTTCCAAAAATTTTAGAATAATCATCCCTACATCTACAAAAATGTTACTGAGATTTTGGTTAAACTCCATGTGAATTTGTGGAGAATTGACATCTTTACTATTTGAGTCTCCCAATACATGGAAGATAGATATGTTTCCTTTTTTTTTTAGGTGTTTGATTTCTTTCATCAGTTTTGTGTAGTTTAGAGCATGTAAGTCCTGTACACGTTTTCTTAGAATTACATCTAAATATATTATTTGTATTTTGAGCCATTGTAAGTAGTATTGTATTTTTAATTTCAGCATCCACAAGTTCATTAAATACAATTGATTTTTGTATGTTTGTCTTGTATCCTGTAACCTTGCTGAATTCACTTTTTCTAAGGGTGTGTGTGTGTGTGTGTGTGTGTGTGTGTGTGTGTGTGTGTATTCCAGAGATTTTTGCTTAGACAATCATGTCATACGATTATGACATAAAATAGGGAAATAGTGACAGTTTTATTTCTTTTTTGGTCTGTATGTTTTTTATTTCCTTTCCTTGACATATAGGATTGACTGGAACTTCTACCACTGTGTTAGATAAGTGTGGTGAAAGTGGACATCGTTTTCTATCATAGAAAACATTCAGTCTTTTACTATTAAGTATGTTAGCTGTAGGTTATTTGTAGATGCTCTTTATCAAGTTGAAGGAATTCACTTCTATTTCTGTTTTTCTGTGAGTGTTAACATGAATGGATGTTAAATATTTTAAATACTATTTTGCATTAAATCTGCATTAGTTTTTCTGGTTTTAGCATGTTAATATTGTGATTATGTTGAGTTTTTAATATTGAATTGGTCTCACATACCTGGAATAAATCCTACTTTGTCATGGTGTATACTTATTTTTATATACTGCTGAATTCTACTTGCTAATATTTTGTTAAGGATTCATAAGGAATATTGGTCTGTAATTTTCTTCTCTTTTCTATTTATTCACTTATTTAGATATAATTGACATGTAACATTATATTAGTTTCAGGTATACACCGTAATGATCCAGTATTTGTATACATTGCAAAATGATTACCACAATAAGTCTAGTTAACATCTGTCACTGTACATAGTTACAATTTTTTTTCTTGTGATGATTTTTTTAATAGTCTTTGGTTTTGGTGTCAAGGTAATACTGGCTTTATAATGAATTGGGGAGTTTTTCCTTATATTTTGTTTTTTGAAAGAGGTTGTGTAGAATTGGTCTTTAAAGATTGGTAGAACTCTCCAGTGAAACCATATGAAGATTTCTTTTTTAGAAGTTCTAAAAATTTTGAATTCAATTTCTTAAATAGTTATAGGGCTACTCAAATGATTTATTTCATATTGTGTATGTTGTGGTAGATTTGTTTTTTAAGGAATTGGTCCATTTCATCTAAGTTGTCAAATTTATATCCTTTTGATATCTGCAAGTCTCTAATGATATTGTTTTATTCCTATTGATAATTTTTGTCTTTTTTCTTTGTCATTCTTGCTAGAGGCTTGTAAGTTATATCGATGTTTTCCGAATCATTGATTTTTCTCTCTTGTTTTCCTGTTTTCAATTTTATTGGTTTCTGCTCTTAATTGTTTACTTTCTTCTGCTTCCTTTAGGTTTATTTTGCTCTTCTTTTTCCAGATTCTAAAGTTAGGAGCTTTGTTATTAATTGAGACTTTTTCTGTTTTCTGATGGTTCCATTTAGTGCTATAAATATCCCTCTCAGCACTGCCTTGTTTCTCACAAAATTTGGTATGTTGTGTTGGCATTTTCATTCAGTTCCATATACTTTTTGGTTTCCATTGAGACTTGCTCTCACCTGTGGATTATTTAGGAGTTTGTTGATTACTTTCTATGTGTTTGGAGATTTTGCTGTTATCTTTCTGTTATTTCTAGTTTGGTTTCATTGTGCCAAAGAACATATTCTGTACGATTTCCATTCTTTTATATCTGTTGAGGTTTGTTTTGTAGCTCAGAATACGGTCTGCTTTGATTTATGTTTTGTGGACACTTGAAAATATGTATTTTGTTGTCATTGAGTGGAGTGTTCTATTACGACCAGTTAGATCCTTTTGGTTATGGTGTTGCTGAATTCTTCTATATGTTTGCTGATGATATGTGTAGTTGTGCTATCTATTGCTGAAAGAGTGTTATTGAAATTTGTAACTATTGGATTTCAAGTCTACCCTTTCAAGTCTATAAGTTTTGCCTTATATATTTTGCAACTCTTGTTTGGTACATACACATTTAGGATTATTATGTCTTCTTGATGGATTGACCTTTATCTCATTATGTAGTGTTTCTCTTTGTTCTCATAACTTTTTTGCTCTGAAGTCTACATTAGCTGATATTAATACTTGTATAGTTGTTTCTTTCTTTTGTTAATGTTTCCACAGTATGTCATTTTCCGTTTTTTTACCGCCTGTATTTTTCAGTCTGCCTATATGTCATATTTGAAATCAGTTTCTTCTTTCTAGATAGCTTATACTATCTAGAAATAACTTAACTAGATATAGTGGTTTGTTTTTTTAATATATATATGCACTCTGTCCATCTCTGTCTTCTAATTGGAATATTTAGACTTCTTACATTATATGTAATTATTGATATATTAGGGCTTAAGCCTGCCTTGTATTTTACAATTCAAATTTTTCCATTTGGTTATTTTTTATATGTTATATTTCTTTCTTTAGACTTCTGTTTCTTTGCTGAGAATTTCTACCCTTTCATTTGTTTTATTGTGTTCACAATTGATTATTAAAGCATTTTTATAATGGCTGCCTTAAAATCTGTGTCAAATCTAAACATCTCTGTCATTTCGCTGTTTGCATTTATTGACTTCATTTAGCATTTTCTTTGAGATCTTGGTTCTTGGTATGACACGTGACTTTTTTATTAAAACCTGGAAATGTTGAGTATTATGTTAACGAAACTCTGGATTTTATTTAAACCCTCTGTTTTAGCTAGCTTCCTCTAACACCACTTCAGCAGGAGATGTGAGGGCTACTGCCTCATTAGTCCAGATGCAGGTAGAAATTGAAGGCCCCTGCTCTTCATCCATTGACATCTTTGGAGGGCGGTTCTCATGACTGTTGGCAGGCATGAGAGCTCCAGGTTCCCACTAGGTTCCACTGATACATTCTTGTTCCCCATGAAGTCTCCGCTGACACTACTAGGATGGTGGCCTTGTTCCTGCGGTGATGTTAAAAGCCCTGGCTCTTCACATGCCCTCCTTTGACACTACTCTGGGGCGGAGGAGGATTGACTGCTTCTTGCTACTTGGTGGCAGTAGAAGTTAATGTTCCCCATGTGGTTTCCACTGACACTGCAGGAGTTGAGACGGGTCTCATATACTGGTGAAGATGGACCATTGAGGTCCCCATTCAGTCTTTGCTGGCATTGGAGAGGCTTGAGCCAAAGTTTTTCTATGGTGTTTGACTGGAAAAGTGTTTTGTTTGTTTGTTTGTTTTCTAAATGTTTTGTCTTGCTAGGCTGCTCTTGCTTTTAGCTACAGGGAAAGAAGGCTTTTGTTGATATGTTTTTGTCTGCCCCCCCTTGGCATTTCTGGTTTGCTCTCTTTTTTAGCCCCAAGTCTAGGATTGATGAGTCAAAAAGAAAACCCTGGGAACTCACTACTGTATTGTTCCTCAGAGTCTTCTTATGATTGTTTTATATATAATGTCTAGGGCTTTTAGTTGAATTAGGAGAGATAGAGAAAAGTACATTTACTTCATCTTCCTGAAAGCAGAAGTTATTTCTTTATTAAAACAAAAAAGCATCAAACCTTCTGCCCCTCATCCCACTCTACTTAGTTCCTCTTTTCTCGGCCCCCTTTCAGAACCAAACGCTTTGAAAGCACTTGTCTGTATTTATTTTCTCCAGTTCCTCTCTTCTCATTCTCTCTTAAACCTATTCTGTCACTTCTCAAGGCGTCATTTATAAGTGAATAGTTAAAGCAATATACTTACCAAAACTGTGGCTGAAGCTAAATTGTACTTAGAAGGAAATCTGTAACAGCCTTAAAAGACAAAAAAGCCTGAAACCAAATACCTAATTTAAGAAGTTAGAAAAAGGATCAACCCAAAGAAAGAAGACAAAAGGATATAAAAAGATGTCCAGACATTAGTAAAATAAAAAGCAAAGCTAAAATTGAGGAAATTGAGAAATTTTGGTAAGATGGGTAAGAAAAGCAAAGAAAAGGCAAAAATACATTATAATGCATATTAGAAAATGTTATATATAATTTTAATTGATGTATTTAAATAAAATTGTGTGAAATAAATTATCAGAAAAGTATATAAATGACCAGAACTGTTTCAAAAAGAAATAGAAAGTCTGAATGGTCCTATAACCATTAAAAATGCTGATTTAGTAGTTAAAAGTCTTTTCTTCTCTCAAGGAAAAGGCCCTGGTCATTTTTCAGCTGAATTTGGACAAATGCTAATTCCAATGTTGAGTAAACTTTTTCAGAAAACAGAAAAAAGGGTAATACTCATTTTATTCCTGAGACTTATGTTAGAACTAGCAACGAGAAGGTAAAAGAATGAAATTTACAAGCCAGTCTCACTTAGGAACATAGCAAAAATATCTAGCAATGTATTAACAGGTAGCAGGACCAAATTTGGCTTATTCTGAGAATGCAAAATTTAAGCATCAGTAGAAATTTATTCAAAATATTTAACCCCTTAATAAAATTATAAGTTACTACATATCACATTGTTGATTTAGAATAGTGAAAGTCTTAGTTACATCTGAGAATGCTATGTGTCTATGCTACATGATGAGTACTGAAATTCAGTTTGGAGTGATATAACTGTGGGCCACAGTAGATAGCACAACTAATTTGATTGAAGGGCGTCAGGTGGTCTCTCAGAGATGGCAAAATTCAGGTGAGGTTTTGATGAGTAATTTAATGAAAATGTTGGAACAGTATTTCAAGTAGAAGAAAATAATATGTACTAAAGCATAGTTGTGGCATTTGGGAATGGTAAGTGAAATGTAACTAGAGCATAGTAAGAATATTGGAACCTGGCAGGGTTGTAATAAGAGATTTGGGCTAATTGTGAAAGGCTTCATCTGCCGTGCTTCTTGTTAAATACTGGAATATATCAATCAACCCAGTGAGAGTCAGGCAGTCAGTAAAATTTTTCAGCATTCCATCTTTTTAGCTTCTCATATTTAATCTTATCTTTAGAAATAGCATGTATAACTTGTTTGCATTCTTTTGCATGTGTACCTTATTCGAAGTCAGGTGCTGGCACTGATTTACCTTGACTTTCTGTTCACTAAAAATGTAGGAACCTGAATTTATGACTGAACCACTAGTGCAATGTATTAATTTCCTCAGTATTATATCTTAAATTTTAAAACCATTCATGGAAAATGTTCCACCAAGCTGGTGCCTAAGAGCTTTCCAATGAAATTTGTGACAGAGGCCTGATTAACTTCATTCGTTCTGCTATTTTTTTTACTATGTATGTGGTAAAAGCACATTTTAATACATCTCTTTTTAAGAGACATTTGTGATTTTATTGGAGTTTTTTATTGAGAGTTTTTGTTTGTTTTTAAGAAAAGTCATTGGAATGAGTTCATTGAGCTCCAGGTTTTCTTTTTCTTTTTTTTTATTGTAATGGTAGATAAGAAAACAAGTTTGTTATACTAAATTTTGTATCAGAAAACTTTAAGCCTAAATTAACTTCATAAATACCCTCACTTTTTTTCTTAATGCATTTCTTCTAACCTGCTAAAGATGCTTTTATTTAATTTTCTTGATTATATAATCTGTTTGATTTTTTAAATTTAAGGTGTGACTGCACAGAAAAGTTACAGAACAAATTTGACTTTCTGCGCTCACAGTTGAATGATATTTCTTCATTTAAGAATATCTACAGATATGCCTTTGATTTTGCAAGGGTAGGTGGAATTTCCATGTTTTGTAATTTTAACATTTTTTCTTAATCTTGAGGCCACACTTATATTTTACTTATATTTTAGGATAAAGATCAGAGAAGCCTTGATATTGATACTGCTAAATCTATGTTAGCTCTTCTGCTTGGGAGGACATGGCCACTGTTTTCAGTATTTTACCAGTACCTAGAGGTATGTATGTCTTTTTATTTTGAAAATATTATTTTCAGACTTAATCTGATTGAAAATATACTTTAATTGAAGGTAAACAAGTAGATTTTTAATACTGCACTCTTTAAAAACTCTGTGGTAAAAAATTTCTGTTAAAATGTGTACGTATCTGCTGTCATTTTTAGACACAAGTTCGTGGTCATTAAAATATTCTTTATATAACCTATTTTAGTTCAGTTCCTTGCATCCTTCCTGCCCCCCATTAAAAAAGAAACTCAAGAAATATATTTTAGCATTAGTTTCTTGGGCTTTTGGCAGGAGAAAATTGATGCTTGTGCACAAATCTCAAGCTTCTAAGTCAGTTTTTTTTCTTTTACATACACACGGTCTTAGGCTGAAATCCACATGAGAACCAAGTGTAATAATACAACTTCACTTCAGCTCAATCTAAAAAATTCAAATAAAGCTTTTAATATTTCATGTCCACAAATATGAGAGTGGCTAGCATGGTGTACTTAAATGTACTGATTACTAAAAATGTATGCTAAATTTATGAAGAAAGCAGTTTTTTAGAAGTTTTTTGTGGGGTTTTTTAAAATTTTTTTATTGGGGAATAAGAACAGCACTGGGGAATTGGGGGAAGGGGAACAGACAAGTTGCTGTCATTTTGTTCTTCAGTCTAGTTGTGGAGGACGTTGCTTCACTGGCCCAAGTTGGCACCATCATTGCACTCTTCCCGGGTGAGGCTGCCGGCTTCTGGACGGCCGCTCACTGCAGCTGCTGGCAGCTCATGCTGACTGCTGGCTACACACAGTCGCCCATAGCAACCCACTGCCACAGGGGCTGCAGCCTACACCGTCGCCGGCGACTCACGGCAGCCCAGCTCCAGGTGGAGCTGTTGTTCAGCATCTTAGCTGTAGAGGGCAGTGTCACTGGCCCTCATATGTGGGATCCGAACTGGGGCCCTCTGGCATCACAAGCCAGCTCTTAACCAATGCTCCACTCAACTGGCCCTTTAGAAGTTTTATCATAACACCTACTATCAGAAGTGGTTTTAAGAAGATACTGGGGTTTTTTTGTTGTTTTTGTTTGGTTGGTTTTAGTTGAGCCATCCTGCCACCTGTTGGCAGCTCAGTGGCAGCTCAGCTTGGGCCGGGAATCGAACCGGCAACCCTGTTGCTCAGAGCTGGTGCTCCCAAGCGAGCTCTTAACCAGTTGAGCCACTCGGCTGGCCCAGAGCTCGCACTCTTAACGAACTCTTAACCAACTTAGCCACTCAGCCAGCCCTTGTGTTTTTTTTTCCATTGCTTTCTTTGGTTTTCTATGTTTTTTGGTGCCTTTTCAATTTTAGTTTTGTTTGTATTTGTTTTGTATAGTTCTCACCATTTCTTGAATTACAGGTGCTTCCGCTTTTTGCTTTGAAAATAATTTCTCATAAAGCTGATTGTTTATTATAGCAGGTTCTCCGGAATAGTTATGATTAAAGCTTGTGATAAGAAACAATGGTATGAAAAGATCTTATATGAATGGGTTTTATGCACACTTAATTCTTTAAGCCTAATAAAATAGATGTTTATGATGAATGTTATCCTCCAATTAGAAGTTTTGGCAAAAATAAATATAACTGAAAAATGCAAAAATATTCACCTCTAAGGGGAACAGAGAACTAAATATTTTCAAACACTTGTTATGTGGAGGGTGTTTGACATATCTTTATACCACTATTTGGAATCACATTTTATTCCCATTAGCAAATGAGGAAGAAATGGGCTCTGTTGTTAACTAGCTTTCCTAAGGTCACTCAGTTAAGTGACAGAAGTGTGATTTGAACCCACTTATACCCCTCCCACTGTCTCCAAAGATACCAACTTCATTTACATTCAACTTCATTTACATTCAAAATGTAGCTAAATAATAAATCTCATGCAAAGAAATGAATTACTGGGAAGCAGCACATGGGAACTTACTGAACGTAGGAAATGTTATATATCTTGATCTCATTGGTGGTTACACAAGTATGTACATAGGTAAAAATTCATTGAGTTTACCCTTAGTATTAGTACCTGTGAGGCTCTTGTTATTCTTCAAAGATGAAAGAAAAATAAAGGAAAAATAAATTGGTGACATTAACATGTAAATGCCCCTGAGGATTTTCTTAGAAACACAAATAATTTAATTAAAAAAGGAATAAATGTTTTTGGAAAGACCAAATTACAAAATATGTTAAAACTATATCTATTGACGTCAAACCCTAATAAATAATGCTTGTTCTGTAATCCAAATTTTATATAATTTTCTACAGCAATCAAAGTATCGTGTTATGAACAAAGATCAATGGTACAATGTATTAGAATTCAGCAGAACAGTCCATGCTGATCTTAGTAACTATGATGAAGATGGTGCTTGTAAGTATAGTATAATGTTTTCCTATGAAAATAAAAATTTTAAACTATTAAATGAGAATATGCATTTGTCTAATGTTACCATAAAGGATTTAAACTTCCTAACATTAACTTTTATTATTTAATCATGTGGGAAGTGTGGGGGAGGCCAGTGTAGAAGGTAGGCAGAGAGCTTAGATTGAGCAATATAAAATCTTTGCTGGTAAATGATTTCAGTTTTTGAAAATGTTTTCAATTTCAGTAACAGAGTGTTATACAGCTTAATTTAAATTATAATTCCTATACATCTAGAAGCTAAAATCCTTTATTTCTGCCTTTCCTGACATTTTCCTATGGGAGAAAAGTGCAATCATGATTTAAAACAATAGGAAAATAAAGCATCAGCTATAATAGAAAAACATTATGATGTTATATAATTTGAAAACTTTTTCTAAAACCTGTATTCTTTCATAGGAATTAGTGGCTTATGTTGGACTTGATTTCCAGTTTGCTGGTCCACATATGCCAACAACTAGGCTGCTTTTCAGTTGACATTTATTGTGCTTGTTTGCTGGTTTTCTTACAATCTGTCAAAAGCAAGAGAAAAATAGAGACCACCACAGGGATGTACATTTCAATAAAAATAGGGCAAGCATATTTCTTTGTGTCAATGAGTTTTCCTGCATTAAAAGAGGTAACAGTGAGCTCATTTAAATTGCCTACCTGGCTTCTGTAGGTAAATGACTTTGGACCCCCTTCGTGATAAAAATATCTCTTTAGAATAGTTCTTAGGTCAGGTATTTATTAGGCATTGCTTTGTGTTCAATTTATAGTAGGTTCTGTTACTGAAACAGTGTAAGTCTCTAATATGGCTACTCCTTCAACAAGCTTACGCACATCTTGCACTTCTTGCGTATGTGAGGTACCATAGGAGTGTTACATGTAACACTTTCAGTTGTTTAATTATTAAATGGCAAATGCTGTGGGCAGTTAGGACAAGAGAGAGGTTAATATTGATTTAGTTATTGGAGAGTTCATGAAACACTTAAACCTTGAGAAGGAAGTTGCTACAAATATCCATTGTGCAAAGTCCCTAATGTCAAAAAAGAAAAGGCTAAGAAAGCATCATTAAGTAGAAGAGGGAGGCTGGAAGCAAGACACTCGAAAAGGGGAAGGGTCAGTGCCCTAACCGTCACAGAGCTTGTGGGGAGTTTAGTTTATAGTTGGAGAGATGAGTTCACTGAATTCTAACAAAAACTGTTTCTTTATTTCTAGGGCCTGTTCTTCTTGATGAATTTGTGGAATGGCAAAAGGTCCGTCAAACATCCTAGCAAGAACTATTGTGAAGAAAATGCAAACCTTTTGATTCCTACATGTATACAAGCTAATGAGATGAGGGGAAAAAAAATTCCAAAGGATGCATTTTTATTCATATGAAAGACTTCTCATAGTACTTTTTTTTCCTTTTTTTTTAAAGGAAGTTTTCTTGTTACATGTGATGGGCCTTGAGCCACACCTCTTCTGAGACTGAATATTGAAGTTTTTGTTTTGAGTTATGTTTATAACTTTTATTTCAGAACAATAAAGATTCAGATTTGTGACAAAGGCCTTAAGTGAAGATGTCCCTTGAGTGTCAGAGTGGTATTTATTTTTGTAAATTTTAATTTTTGAATTTCCGAGGTTCTGTTCATCATGAATTTGTGGAATTTTAAAGATTTTAAACAATCTTAATATTTGGCGATGTGGTCTGATGATGGTATGGCTTATTGTATTCATCTCTGCTTAATTAGGAAGGACACTTCTTGGCCTTGACTTCTGGCATAATGATTTTCTGATGCAACTGATATATTTTTGAGTACTGGAAGTGCTCTAACTTTCAGCTCTGGTTTTCTGTGAAAGCTGCCAAGGTCTTATGCACATAGTTTATCTGAAAAGTTTAGAATTGGAAAGATGATGTCCAGTTACTTTGTTTTCTAACGATTAACTAGCATTGTCGATAAGCATAAATCAGCATTGCATGTATATTCTTAATGTGAATTTTAAGTTTTCTGTATTCCATCAGTTAAAAAATTCCATTTATATTTGAAAGAGCAAGGTTCATATATTAATCGTCTCAGAATCAGACAAGTCACAGCCTTATGAGAGAATTAAGACCAGTTTTGAAGTTGTATCATCATCATTGTTATCAGTGGTATATGTAGATCCCTTTAACTCATTTTGTGATATAGGGAGTTTGTCAAGGCTCTGCCCCCTTCTTTTTATCTTAAAAGAACCTTAGCTCTGATGTAGATTTAGTTACGATATATAGGAAAAGAAAGTAATACAATAAGGAATCATGAAAGAATTCTGGACATAATTGCACACAAATCAAGGGTGCCATTTACAATAGCACAATCACAGTATTGCTAATTATCACAATTTTCTGACTGTTGGCAATAAAGTATCTTGAGAAAAGGACAGGCTTTTCTAATTCACATAAAAGGCGTTTTTTGGACTAGCAGCAGGGCTGTTTGTACATTCCTTTTCAAACCATCCAATATCCCAGAGATATGAAAACTTTGTTCACATTAACAGTCAAGTCACAACCTCAGTAACATTCCTAGTTTCGTTGTATGAGTTGGAGAGAAGTAAATAGAATATTTTTTCATAATGAGGACTTTTCTATTGGGATTTGAGGTAAATGTTGATTTTTGATGGTGAATTTATTTAATGATTGATTTTCAGTATTGATTACTTAAGTGAGAATAGCATTTTAAAGATTTTTATGGTTTAACATCATAGATGATATTTTAATACCAAGTTTATTATAAGTAAAACATTTAGATTTTTAGACATTTGAATCTCTATAATTTGACTCTCCTCTCCAAGGTGGTATTTTTAAACTTGAAGCATATTGCCCATTTTTGATTAATTCCAAAACATGTAATTTAGGTGAAATCTTACAGGTTGCCATTTTGTAGCCTGAATAAATAATGGTAATGGTTTTGTGATCTTCACTAATTGAGTAAAACAAGAAACACTCAAAACTTATAGATGACCTTTAAAAAAATAAAATACGTGAAACTATTTACTTGGCTTACTTATCCAAAGATACCTTTAAGACTTTTTGAATCTGAAAACTGAAATGAAACTCTCTTCCCTTGAGAGCCCAACCCCACTCAGGCCATGCTTGCTTTACTCTCCTGCTCCTCCTAATTCTCTTACCTCCTGGAAGTCATAAGATTCACATACTTTGGAGGCAAATTTACTCATTTGTCAGTCAGAATGTGGCCTTGTCCCTTCTTCTCTTGCCTAATTTATATTTGAACAGCATTTAATTTATTGGGAAACTTAGGATCAAGAGGTTAAATGATATAAGCAAAGAGGACAGTATTATGGAACCTGCAGTATAAAGAAGTCTCCTAACTGTTGTGGATCTTCTTTTAATTAGTTAGCTTTAAGTGCCTTCCCAGGAATCCTGTTGTAAAATTTTCAGAATTATTTCCTTTGTATAGGATGAAATACTCAATGGTGCTTTAATAATTGGAAACGACTTGCTTCTTATAGAATAGCATACAAATGTAATACTACTGGAAGAAAATGGAGCCAGGTGTCATTTCAACTGTGAGAGGATGGAGAGGCTGGACGTCCCCCCACCCCTCGGAGCCAGTAATCTTTAACAAGGTCTGGTATGCTTAGGTAATTGCCAGGAATTCAGGTTAACATAGTCTTATCTGAATTGGAGATAAAAACTGGTGTCTATGCTGATCTTTCTGTGTTACAGTATTTATCTTTTATTGTCTAATGATCTTTTTCAAATGCTGCTGGTAAAATTCTTGACATAAAACATTTTGACAGTAATAGTATTTTTATGTATAACGTATAGGTTTTGTTGATTTGGGTTTTACTCTGTTTAAAATACTCTGGATTAGTGTTTCTTAAACTGGAGTTTGAGGGCCTTCTATGGGGATGTTAGATTAACCCGAGAGTATTTCTTTGAAATACAAATGCCTTTTCATCTAGTGAACCAAAAATTTATCTTAAACCATATTTGTCACTACTTTTTGCAGGGAGGGGAGGAGGAGAGTAGAATTTTAAGATAATTAGAGTTCTTAAGGCATACAAGTTTTGTAGCATAGCTTAGATTCAGAACATGAAGCATATTAGCAATGAAACATCCAATTTGAACTAAGTATTTCTTCAACAGAACATGTTCTTTCTGCCTAATTGTTAATGTGAAATTATGAAAGGACTTACTGAAATTTATTGTGTGCTCAGCTTGAGAAGCAAACAGTAAGAATGTTGACTTAATTTGTTTTACCTATCTCTTATAGAAGTGTACTTAAAACTGTTGTGATAACAATTCGAAGTCTGATAAAATTTTGTTGGGGCTTTTAAGGCTCCAATAGGCTAAAGTTTTGTAGTACATCTTTCATATGCTTACCAAGTGTCTAAAGCATCATATAAACTGGGGACATTTTAATACATAATTTAAATGTATTTCTTTGTTAGACTAAGAAAAGGCAAAATTATCTCTTAATCTTATTCCTAAAAAAGAATCCTTATTCTTAAAGAGACTTCTACCTTCTTGAGGAAGTATTACTTCTTGAGTGATACTAGAAATCATTACAAGGAAACATTTTCAGGAAGCGTTCGTTTTTCTCTTCAGGAGAGGAGAAATAACAGCAAAATCTCATTGATTTCCTCACTAGGAAAGGGTAGTCTGAATTATTAAATATTCTGGATCATAGAATTTTTTAATGAATGTAGTTTTATTACTGTACTTCCATAACTGGTAACAACCAGACAAAAATTTTGCTTAAGACTTGGTCTCTTTTGTTAACAAGACCTAGTTTCCTATGAGTAGTACTGTGAAAGCCCTAAAAGCAGTCTAATTTATGGTAAATTTATATAGATTAGAGATTGTGGAAAAATGAATTTCTACTCCAAGCCTTAGGTGAATTATCACTAATTCACTCTTTAATTGTATAGATTGTTCTAGTGAACTTTTTCTTCACTGAAACAAACTTTAGATCTTTTAAAGCACAATTTATTTACGTTTTCCCAAACACCAATCTTAATAAAAAGATCATAAATTTGCTATATCCACCTTACAATCTTTTGTAGCCTATACAGATAGTGCTTCCCTTTGCTCCTTTCCTAGACCAGCTGTTATTAGTTTGACCATTTATTTTTTTAATTTTGTGCGCTTGTCTGTAATTTATTAGAACCTTTTATAATATGGCTCATTTTTGCATGGATTCTGACTTACCATGTGTTAAATGTTCTTTAAAATATTAATATATCCAATAATAAGGTTAGACTTTAATGTGAGTATGGGATCTTGTCTTACCATGCCAATATTATTGGAGCTTTGTTGTATTTATTTTATGGATCTATGGTCCATAAGTGGGCGAGTTATAGTAAAATAGTTTTATTAAAAATTTCTTAGTTTTTCCCTAAATTGTATCATTTAAAAGAAGTTTTATCTTTCTGCATTTTGGCTTTCTCAGCTTTAAAGTATTAATGAAAGTTGTTATACATACTTTATGGATTGTTTTAAGTATTACGATAAAATTGTGGATATTATGAAATATTAAAATAATGGTACTTATAATTATTTTTAAAAGCTAACAAAAATAAGCCAAATGGATATGTACAAAGCCAGATTGATTTACCCCAAACTCGTGTGTGTGTGTGTGTGTGTGTGTGTGTGTGTGTGTGTGTGTAAATTGAGTGTTACTATTATCCCTAACTTATTTTTCTATGTGGAAAATAGATTGTGGATAAAAGCCTTTTACATTTTTGAAGGTGAAAAGAAAATTTGCTTTCATATGATTGCTACCAAATGCATTTGAACCATGAGAGATGAAAGACTATTTAATACTTATTTGAACAACTTTTGATTTGAGACAGTATTATTAATTTATTAAATTTAGCAAAATTAATTTTTGTGAATATTGAATTAAGTGGAATTAGTTTACCTCGAGTACTTTACCTATATTATCCTATCATGCAAATGAAATGGCTTATAGCAAATTCATACAGTTATTTTTATCTACAAATGTAGAAACCTTACCTGTTTTGGATATATATCATTTCCTGAAATTACTTTGAATATTGAAAGAGAGAGTTTATAGAAGTATTTCAGAGAAACCTTAGTTGGTTTCCTCTTTGCAACATCCTTGTTATGTCACTTTTAGACATGTCACTTGACCTTTGTCATCTTCGGTTTCATCTTCTGTAAAATAGTGATAATAATACGTACCAGTATTGTTACAAAATTCAAACAGGGATGTATACACAACACAGTAAATGTTAAATGAATACACCTTGATATTTGAATAAAAAACAATTAGTTAAAATAGTTCTCTTTTTTTTTTTTTCAACAAATTTTTCACCTTGTATAAACTGCAATGTTTTGGATTTCCTATTCTACCGTTTATTTTTATAATCAGACTTACTCATATTCCTCTTGGACTAAATAGTTTAATAAATCCCAAGCATCTATATGTCAGGAAGTGTTCTAGGCCTCAGTATATAGCAGGGCACAGAATAGACAATTTTTTCTGACCCTTACAGGACTTTCATTTTAATTGGTAAGTAAAATATATAGTTTATGATAGGGTAACAAGGTTATGAAGGGCAAGTATGTCAAAGAAGAGATCTTGGGAGTGTATGAGTATGGTGTTGCTATTTTAAGTAGAGTATACACTGATAAAGTAACGCTGAGCAGAGACCTGAAGAAGTGAACAATTGAGCCATGTGCATATCTGGGAGAAGAGCACTCAAGGAGAAAAAGACAGACTTTCATTGAGTGAGGTGGAAAGCTCTGATCAAAGTAAGGATAGAAGTGGGTAGTATTAGGAGGGTAATACAGTAATCCAGATGAGAAATGGTATAGTTTGAATGAGGCTGAGGACAATGGAAATAAGTGGTCAGATTCTGAATATATTTTGATACAGCCAATAGTATAAGCTGATGGATTGCATGTGGGGTATGAGAAAGAAGAATCAAGAATGATTGGTGTATTTCCCTATTTTTGAGTCAGGACATGAGTGAGATCATTTGGAGAGTAAGTGTAGCCAGAGACTAGAACTGAATTGAAGATATACAATAGTGAAATTTAGGATTGACTTTGATTTGTCAAGTACAAATGCAATGCTAACATTTTCTGCTACACACAAAAATCATTTCTATAATGTTATGGGAGCACGGATTGCTTTAAAAAGCAAGATTGACAATATAAGCATATGGCAGATTTAAAGGAGGAATGCCATTTTGTTTTAAGATAATACAGTTTAACACTTTAAGACTATATTTGGGAGGGCACACACAACCCACCCAAGGGACACACCTGCACCACTGACACCTTCATAAGGCCACTCTACTAAGAATAGAAGACATAGCAGCTCTACCTAATATATAGAAACAAACACCAAGAGGCAGCCAAGATGGGAAGACCAAGAAACGTGTCCCAAATGAAAGAATAGAACAAAGCTCCAGAAAAAGAAATTTAAAAAATGGAGACAAGCAATCTACCTGATGTAGAGTTCAAAAAGCACTGGTTATAAGGATGCTCAATCATCTCATTGAGAACTTCAACAAAAAGATAGGAAACATAAAAATGGAGATAGAAAAAAATTAAAAAGAACCAGTCAGAAATAAATAATACAATAACTAAAGAGTACATTAGAGGGAATCAACAGCAGATTAAATGAAGCAGAGAATTGAATCAGCAGTTTGGAAGACACTCAATCAGAACAGAAAAAAAAAATTGGGGGGTAGTTCCAGGGGCCTCTGAGGCAACATCAAGTTCACCAACATTCTCATAAGGATACTAGAAGGACAGGAGAGAGCAAGGAATTGAAAACCTATTTGAAGAAATAATGAATGAAAGTTTCCCTAAGCTGGCAAAAGAAATAGACATACAAGCCTAGGAAGTGCAGAGTCCCAAACAGGATGAACCTAAAGAGGGCCACGCCAAGGCACATCATAGTTAAAATGGCAGAAGTTAAAGACAGTGTTTTTTTTAAGATTTTATTGGGGAATTGGGGGAGGGGAACAGCACTGGGGAATCGGGGGAAGGGGAACAGACAAGTTGCTGTTGTTTGCTTCAGTCTAGTTGTGCAGGACGTTGCTTCACTGGCCCATATTGGTATTATCATTGCGCTCTTCCTGGGTGAGGCAGATGGGTTGCCAGCCTCTGGATGGCTGCTCATGGTGGCTCTTGGCAGCTCACACCAGCTGCCAGCCGCTCACGCTGGCTGCCAGCCACACACGGTAACATGGCAGCCCACTGCAGCTGGGGCTGTAGCCTACGCCGTCGCTGGCGACTCACAACAGCCTACCTCCAGGTCGAGCTGTTCATCATCTTAGCTGTAGAGGGCAGTGTCACTGACCCCCATGTGGGATCCGAACTGGGGCCCTGCTGCTCAGAGCTGGCATCCCAAGCCAGCTCTGAACCAACGCACCACTCGGCCGGCCCCTAAAGACAATCTTAAAAGCAGCAAGAGAAAAGCAGTTAGTTATGTACAAGGGACCTCCCATTAGACTGTCAGCTGATTTTTCAACAGAAATTTTGCAGGGATTGGCAGAAAATATTCAACATGATGGAAGCAAGAACCTACAACCAAGATTACTCTATTCATCAAGGTTATCATTTAGACTTGAAGCACAGATAAAGAGCTTCCCAGACAAGAAAAAGCTACAGGAGTTCATAACTAGCAAACCAGTAAACCAGTATTACAAGGAATCTTAGAAGGATTTCTTTAAAAAGAAGAAAAAAATATGAACACTAAAATGGCAATAACTACATATCTACCAACAATTACTTTTAATGTAAATGGATTAAATGCTTCAATCAAAAAACAGGATGGCTGAATGGGTAAGAAATCAAGACTCTTACATATGCTGCCTACAAGAGATTCACTTCAGATTGAAAGATACACACAGACTGAAAGTAAAGGGATGGGAAAAAGGTATTTCATGAAAATGGAAACCAAAAAGCTAGGGTATCAATACTTAGAGTACACAAAATAGACTTTAAAACAAAGTCTATAACAAGAGACAAAGAAGGACCCAGTAATCCCACTTCTGGGTATTTATCTGAAGAAACGCAAAACACTACTTCAAAGGGACATGAGCTTCTGTATGTTCATTGCAGGATTATTTACAATGGCCAAGATATGGAGGCAGCCTGGCGTCCATCAATGGATGAATGGATAAAGAGGAGGTGTTACATATGTACAATGGAATATAAGCCATTAAAAAACAAAATTTTTAATATA
>NW_017731796.1:1625200-1654377 GCF_001890085.2 Hipposideros armiger
AAACAAAATTTTGCCATCTGCAACAACATGGATGGACCTAGAGGGTATTGTGCTAAGTGGACTAAGAGCCTTATGATTTTTCTTATATGTGGAATCTAAAGAACAAAATAAAACAGAAACAAACTCAGATACAGAGAACATTTTGATAGTCGCCATGTGGGACGGGAGTTGGGGGGATGTGTGAAAGGGGAAGGGATTAAGAAGTCCATATTGGTAGTTGCAAAATAGTCATGGGGTTGTAAAGTATAGCATAGGGAATATAGTCAATATTATAATAATTATGGTGTCAGATGGATACTGGATTTATCTGGGTGATCACTTCGTAAGTTATACAAACATGACTTGTACATCTGAAGCATAGTATATGTCAACTGTAATTGAAAAAATAAAAATTTTTTTTTAAAAAGAATATATCTGAAGTGCTGGGTCTTTTTCTGACAGTTGGAAATTGCTATTCTGATTCAATCTGACAGTTGTAGCACTAGAGGGCAGGCTTGCTTCTAGTTTGTAAAGAGCTGTAAATGGGCTAATAGCTAAACGTAGCACCTATATTTAATCCCAATTAATGAATGCACTTGTTTCTCAAGTGACAAGTTTACTATCTATATTTTTTTATTGCTAGGAAAGCATAAGGCTAATGGTTGATTTTAGTATATATAGCACTGGTAATTAATATTAATATATATTTGCATATGAAATCCCGGGAAACTCAAGTGTAGCTTTTACAATTATATTAAGATCTGATATAGAAGGTCCACAGTATGTACACATAAGAGAATTTGAAGACTGTCAGAAGAAATCTTGGACATGAAAACATTTATTTACAAAATGTATTGAGTTAACTTTGGGCTGTCAATTGCAATAAGAGTTGGGGCTACAAAGATGAGTAATACATATAATGGCTGCCTAAGTAAGATTTGGTGTAGCATTTAATAGCACTTAATATATTGTGCTGTGTCTTTCTTTTCCTTCTTTCTAATAGAAATCCCAACTCATTTATCTTTGGTACCTCCAAGTGCCCATCCTAGTGTCTGGTGCCTAGGTTAGTTTATAATGTATGAATAAATGACAGGGGGGAAAGGAAAAAAATAAGAACAGAGTCAGGGAATTGGGGTCTTCGTAAACATCTTTTCACACTTTTCCCCTTGCAGGGAGGTTCTATTGAACATGTCTAAAAGTGGTTATGGAGGTGATTCTAACCCTCCATCTTTACTCCCACCCCTCTTTGTAATAGTCTTTATCCTCATGATTAAGAGCAATTAGTAGAAATAAATTATTGGCATCCATGGGGAGGCAGTCTAGCCTTTTTATGGTCACTGGAATGGAGAAGAAAGATAAATGTGTAAGACAGACAACTCTTCCTGTCGGGCTTGTATCAATTCGAGAAGTTTCAGGTGAAATGGAGCTTTCTGGGATAAAGGCACCTTTCTCTTTTTCCCACTTTTCACCCAGAAAGTGCCCACACATGGTCCTTCTGCTGCCCCAGTCCTTTAGGCTCCCTACTTCTGCATGATAGTTTCTCAGTTTCCTTATCTATAATATGAGAATAAAGTTCCTTACCTCGTAAGATTATTTTGAGGGTGAAGTGAAATCATGCAGTAAATAGCTACACTGCTGCCTGGAAAACAGATCAATTGGATTTTGTAGGATGGATTTGTGTTCATTAAGTGTTCTTATGTAGTAAAAATCAAATGGCAAAAAAAAAAGTGATTCACTAGATCAGATACATTTAGAATTGCAAATCTCTTAGGAAATTAGTCTCTAATGTCAGTGATATAAACTGATTTGTTTTATTTGCTCTGTCAATGTGGGACAGTATAGTGAAAGGGTTCTTCAAAGGGATATTAAATATAAATAAGTGAGATGATCAATTTAGAGTGCATTTTGCACCAACTAATAAGTACTCACTAACATTAGCTGCTATAGCTATCTTTAAAAGTGGATCAATTTGGCCTCCTAGGAAGGATTCTATTATTTTTAAAATACAAATATTAAAATTATAAAGCCAGACTATAATGCCTTATTACATTGTTTGATTGTCTTCAACCAATTGTTTAAAAATATTTTTAAGTAGCAAGGCTCTCTTCCAAGAGAAGTTTTTCTTAGATGGAAATATTTTAAAAAGAAAGATAACTGACACACTGGTTAAACTACGAAGCTCTTAAGTCCTCCCTACTCACCACCACACACGGCCACTATCACTTCTGAGAATCCTCAAAGGAGGCCATAGCTCTCTGACTAGCACATTCTGAAAACCACAGCTTCCACATTAGCACCATGGCCTGTCAAACATGTGAACAAAGTAATAGAGGGAGAAAACTCTGTGTCTCTAGAAATTTCTATTTTATTCTCTGTATAAAAGCCAAAAAGTAGCTGATATTTTAGTATGGAATAAGATGAGATACATTTCAAGCATCATTGGAAATGTTTATACTAGAACTATAAAGTGTATGATAATTCTGTTTTAGGTTCATTATCTAGAGTTGTTCTATTGGGTTGTTGCGAAAGTCATGACGCATTTTTGCATTGAAAAACATAGAAAAATACGTCATGACTTTCCCGACAACCCAATAAAAAGGAGTGATATGAAAGAAATGTCAAGAGAGATTTGGAATAGATATAAGAATGAGTGAATGAGTGAATGAATGAATGAATGGATGGATGGATGTCTATGGGCTGAGGCTTCACTATGGCCCCTTCTTACACAGGATAAAAAAAGAGTAAAGTTCCTAGTCTCTACCTTTCAGAGATTATAATCCTCAAAGAGGAAATAGCTAAGTGAGCAGGAATTATATTAGTCATAAGTGTTCCGCATTCTGCGTCCACCACACAATAAAGGCTTAACAGATGTTTATTGAATGAATAAAAATATTTACAAGTCTGTCATCTCTCCTAAACTGCACATTACTTGAAAACAGGGGCCGTGTTTCATTCATCTTTTTGTGCCCAGTGGCAGCATATGGCCAGTAAATTATAGTTTGCTTACTGAATTAATCAATGAATGAATGAACAAACAATGTACATCAAAAATGTATCTATCTGCACTCCCATTAGACTACGAATTTGAAGGGAGAAACCATGTCTTCAACTCTTAGCATAGTGCCTGACTCATACTAAGTTATCATAAATGTTTGTAGAACTGAATTGAACTTAAGTTTGAGCAATACCAGAGTAGTCTCACATGATATAGCACAGTGTCTTCTAAATAGACACCAGAAATTATTTCATGATTGAAGACAGATATCCCACTAAGCATTTTCTGAGTTAGTTCCAGTTGAATAACATGAAAACATGTCATTCTGTGGACTGAAATGGTCAAAATGGCTTCTCAGAGCTAGTGAGACTTGATGAAGGTGGTGGTGGTGGGGGGGGTAATTTGTTTAAGAACATGAATTAGACAGTTGGAGAGGAAGGAGGCTGGGAATGGGAGACCAATAATGAAGGCATAATGTAGAAAAAGCCACCCTGGGCTTGGAGTGCAAATATCTGTATTCTGAGTCCTTGTTTTGCTGCTTACTGGCTAGGTGGCCTTGAAATTACAATAGTCCCTTTTCCTCTTCTGTGAAGACTGAATGTGCATATTGATCCTGTACTTCCAAGTGTGTATAAAATGCTAAGTAAAACCTAATGCAGAGGGTTCCAAATAAATGTTTTTTGAAATGACAAAGAATAAGTGACACTGACTAATGAGAAAAGAGCTGCTGGAATGTTACCTCCTGCATCTGCCAGTAAACTTGTTAACTCTTATGGGAAGAAGAGTAAATATGCGAAACCACCGAATTTCATGATCAGGAGAAAGACGTTTTGGATCAGTTGGAAACTCCTATGAAACTCTACAGTTATGTCAGAAGTGATTAAGTCATGAGCTCTTCACGCTGACATTATATAGAAGGTTGCTGCTTTATTTATTGAAAAAGGCAAACCAGATGACTAACCATGCAGAAAAGCTTTTTTAAGAGCTTCCTCCTGAAGGACGGATGCTTCATTTGCTTTTAACTGCTTACATCTTTCATTACTGAGTCATCTTTTTCCCCCTTAAATGGTAATTTGTTTTAAATTTGGTTATAAGATGGTTATATTTGGCTAGACTATGTTAAACAATGATTGACTAAAAGTCGACAGTCCACCAGCTGAATAAGGGAAATACTATTATTTTTAAACATTGAATGTATAAATTGGTAGTAGTAAGCATAGTCTTTAACTTTATGATATAAGATTGGATTTATGTCCAAAAGTTGCAGCACCTTTTGCTGTCTCTGAAATACCCTGTATCCCTGCTGCCTACTGTAGTCATCGAGGGTTTTCCCCCTTATTATAGATCTATTATTTATTTATTTATTTATTTATTTTTAAGCTGAGCCATCCTGCCACCTTTTGGCAGCTCAGTGGCAGCTCAGCTTGGGCTGGGCATCGAACCGCTGTTGCTCAGAGCTCAAACTCTTGAGTGAGCTCTTAACCAACTGAGCCACTTGGCCGACCCTAGATCTATTATTTTTAAAGAAATAGTCTTTCCTTCCTTCCCATCTTTGAGCCATTATCAATTTTGGCTCAAATTTGATAACAAGTACAGTTATCAATGATTGAATAAAAATCATATTTTTATTCAATAATAACTATTTTAATGTAAAATAACTTTTACTGTATTTTAATGTAAAATTTAAAATACTGTATTTTAATATAATGTATTTTAATGTAACTTTTAATGTGAAATTTACATGTCTGTTTTCTTAACTAAACTGTGATCTCCTTAAGAGCAGGCATTGTGTGTTTTCGCTTTTTATTTCTCCAATGTTCAGAACTATCCACAGTACTATATGGGAAGCACTCAATAAATAGAACAAATAAATAAATGAAGATGAACAGATAAATAAATGATTTTCTTGTGTAAGATATCTATCTTTCCTGTGTTTTTTCCCTGCTGGATGGCCAACATTCCAGTACAGCCCTATTTTTAATGTTTGTCTACTATTAAAGTTATTAAAAGAATGTAAATTAAACCAAGGAATGCTGATTAAAACAATGATGAACTTTTTGCCTCCCAAATTGGCACAGATTTTTTAACTTGATAATAATACCTATTGTTGAAAAGGGCACAGGGAAACAGGAATTTTTATATTCTGCTGAAGGGACTATAAATTGGCAGACACTTCTCTGGAAGGCATTTAGGAAGATATATTCAAAAGCCTTAATTATGTTTATATCCTCTCATGCAGTAATTCTATGCCTAGGAATTTATCTTACATAATGAATTAGAAACCTGCAAAAGATTTTTATCATAATGTAGTTTATAGATAGGGAAAAAAGGAAATAACCTAAATGCTTAACCATAGGAAATTGGTTATATAAACTATACTATGTGTATTTATACAATGGAGTACACTGCCTTGAAAAATGTATGTCTTATTATCCAAGGGGGGTGGGGAACAGGTTTTATAGTAGAATGTATAACTGGCTACTCCAGTGTATATGTAAATAAATGTATAGATAAAAAACTGAAGGGCTATACACCAAAATAGGAAAAATGGTAGATTCTTGGTGACAGAATAACCAGGAGTCTTAATTTTTACTTCATTCTCTGTATTTTCTGTAATACGACGAGTACTACTTTTGTAAATTAAATCAATAAAGGTTATATAAAGAAGTATACTTTCTTCTTTGCTGATTATACACGTCCTCCCAATGAAGGAAGAGGAGCCAACTTTAAAATAAGAATTTTTATCTCAACCCAGTACAGCACACATTTTTCCCTATCTGTTCCACCACACTTGCCTATGGTAGTCATAGAATACAGCGGAGCACTATACAGAGGTAACATTCATTCATTCATTCAGGAAATACATATATGTAGAGACCTACTGTGGCCTAGGAATTTGGGATAGAAGGATAAGTGTCAAATGCTTGAAGCCTAATTGTATTTTGAAATTTATTTTTTAAACTAGGAATTTAATAGAATATCTTGTCCAAATCTCTCTCTTCAGAGACAGAAAAACTGAATCCCAAAGATATACCCAAGATTGAATGTATCGTAAATGACACGTCTAGACTTGAATTCAGAAATTCTCTTTCTAGTCCAGTGTTCTTTCTGGTCACTTGGGCCTCTCATTTGGTAAAACTCTCATCTGTACAACTATGGATTCTCAAAGTGAAAAGAAATCTTCATGTTTGTATCTCTTCTACAGTATCTTTAATTAGTAGTTTTAACTTGGTTTACTTTTTCTCATAGAATTTGTAGTTAACTAAAACTTCATATCTATGAATTCTCTGTTAATCATAGTTAAGCTATTTCTCCCTCAGATTATACTTTTGCTTTATTTTAACCTAAAAAAATAAAATTAAACAAAGCCAATTAAAATCTTTCCCCCATCTACATCAAATTATTGCTCTTTACACTTGGGAAAGGATCATTCAGCCAGTCAGTAACTTATCTACCTAGTGTATTTACATGATGTATAAAAATTATCTAGGCTGGCCGAGTGGCGTGTTGGTTAAGAGCTGGCTTGGGACGCCAGAGGGCCCCGGTTTCGATCCCACATGTGAGGGCCAGTGACACTGCCCTCCACAGCTAAGATGCTGAACAACAGCTCAACCTGGAGCTGGGCTGCTGTGAGTCATGGCGACGGTGTGGGCTGCAGCCCCTGCTGCAGTGGGTTGCCATGGGCTACCATGTGTAGCCAGCAGCCAGCATGAGCGGCCAGCAGTCGCTGTGAGTGGCCGTCCAGAAGCCGGCAACTGATCTGCCTCGCCCGGGAAGAGCGCAATGATGGTGCTAATTTGGGCCAGTGAAGCAATATCCTCCACAACTAGGCTGAAGAACAAAAGGACAGCAACTTGTCTGTTCCCCTTCCTCCAATTCCCCAGCGCTGTTCCTATCCCCCAATTCCCCAATAAAAAAATTAAAAAAGAAATTATCTATGATGTAGATTTTGTCAACTGCTGTACTGTACAGATACAGTACAATTACAGCATAGCACTATACTAACTGCAATTTGCCAAATGCACTCTTCCAATATATGTCTCTCTCTCCACCTTGAAAGTCCTCACCTAGCTAACTCGCCACTTATCCTTCGAAATCCTTAATCCCAGTGTAGAGATTGCTTCTCCTGGGAAGCCTTTCCTCGCCCTCACTCAGTCCCCAACTTCCTCTCTCACTTTCGCGTCATGTCACATTGTATTATTCTCCAGGTTAAAAAAATTCTAGTTTCTTTAACAGTTTCTCATATGACCAAATTACTCTTTCTTCCCCGTGCAGCCTGATTGTGTTTTTTCACCTTGGTGACGTTGCACATGCCATCCTTCTGCCTGCATGTAGTACCCTTCCTTTCTTTCTCCATACGCTGAATTACTCATTCTTCAAGCCCAATTAAACCCCTTTCCTCTTCCTGCCATATTGAGTACTCTGTCCTCTGTGTTTTATAGATGATTTACTTTGTTTTATACACCCTTTATTACAGTGATTTACAGTAATTAATGGAAAGAATGACAAATTGGAACAGAAAACCATGATGATTCTAGCAGTGACACAGCTTTCAACTTAACATGCAAATTTAGAAAATTACTCAACTACTTTAAAAATAGAAATGGTCCAGAAAAATCCCCATAATATCTAAAAGTAAATGAGAGATCAGCAGAAATCAGTATTTCTACAATCAGCAACTACTTCTTTCAAATATTAAACTCTATACTTCTGGGACGATGGTCTGTTCATGTTTTTATGATGAGTTACATAAATATGACAGGAGAATGTGTACCCCACTTTGTGGGGTTGGTCTGACCCTTTCAAAAGTTAAGCTGGAAAACCTGTTCACTATAAACTGGAGTCGGTCCATTAGTAACTGAGAGTTCACTGTTCTCTTTGCTTTCTCATAACTCTTATTTATTAGCTGTAGAAAGAGCTCTGGATCAGAAGCCAGATGCTGATTAGCAGCCAGATGATTTCCCTGGATGATTTCCAGGGTTTGTCATAAGGTCCTAATAAGATAAGGCATAGCAAAGCACTTTACAGAATCTAAAATGCTATTCAGTACTTTCAAATGGTATTACCATAAATACTGCAATATTAACTATGTGAAATGCATGTAACTAATTGTGAATTTACAGGATTCCAAAATTATGGATTGTTAGACATGCTTGGAAACTAGTCTAGTAATATGTCACTTTAAAATTTTCTACAACTATGCTTTTCACATTACTGAACATTTAACTAACTTTTAAAGCCACTTGAACCTATTCAGTCAATGAGAAGACAACTTGCTTGGTATATGTGGGCAAACCAATTTTCCAAGAAGGGATTCCAGCTAATGTTACAGGGAAACCTGTAATTACTAAACACGGGTGGGATCTGCATTTAAGTCATTAACTTCTGCTCAGTAAATTTAGGAGAAGATTAGAGATGTTTGGAATTGTAAATGTTATCCACAAGAGTCACCCAAAAACTCAATTGCAAAAAAAAAAAAAAACCACCGAAAAAATACTGTAGATCTTTCTGAACTGCTGGGAAGTTTAAGTAATAGAAGCTGTAATTCTTAAATCCATTTGACTTGATACTGATAGATCTGATCTATTATCATAAATGCAAGATTACAGCAGATACATTTTCACATTAGGTCACTAGTTTACTCTCTTTGGCCTTTCTTATTAAATGCTTTTAAAAAAATCAGTTTCAGGTGTACAAAGCAACGTAATAGACATTTAAACCCCTCAAAAAGTGATAACCCACCCCAAAAGCTACTACCCCTCTGACATCTTATATAGCTGTTACATCGCTTCTCAGCCTTTGGCTAAGATCAAGTGTTATATAGCTGTTACAATACCATCGACTATCTTCCCTATGTTGTACTCCACATCCCTTGACTTTATATAGCTATACATTTAGTTATAGTTGACATTCAGTATTATTCTATTTCAGCTCTTCAGGTGTATAGCACATTGGTCAGGCATCTACACAGTCTATGATGTGATCCCCCCAATAACTCCAGTGCCCATCTGGCACCTTACATGATCTTTACAACATTGTTGATTATATTTCTAATACTGTATTAACTACCAATTTGTATTTCTTAATGCCTTCACCTTTTTCACCCTGCCCCCAACCCCATTCCCATCTATCACCCTGATAGATCTAGTACCTACTGGCACCATATCTAGTTATTACAATATTATTGAGTATATTCCTTATGCTATACCCTACATCTCATGACTACTGTATAACAACCAATTTGTAGTTCTTAATCCCTTCCCCTTTCACCCATCCCTAACCCCCCTCCCATCTTAAAGAAGTCCCTCTAAGATTCCTTGTAATACTGGTTTGGTGGTGATGAACTCCTTCAGCTTTTTCTTGTCTGGGAAGCTCTTTATCAGTCCTTCAATTCTAAATGACAGCCTTGCTGGGTAGAATAATTTTGGTTGTATGTCGTTGCTTTTCATCACTTGGAATATTTCATGCAACTAACTTTATCAACATAGTTTCTGTTGGGAAATCAGCTGACAGTCATATGGGGCTCCCTTTTGGTAACTACTTTTTTCTTGCTGCTTTTAAGATTCTCTCTTTGTATTTAACTTTGACATTTTAATTATGACGTATCTCGGTGTGGGCCTCTTTGGGCTCATCTTGTTTGAGACTCTTTGTGTTTCCTGGGCTTGAATGTCTATTTCCTTCACCAGGCTAGGGAAATTTTCTGTCATTATTTCTTCAAATAGGTTTTCAATTCCTTGCTTTCTCTCTTCACTTTCTGGTGCACCTATAATGCGAATGTGGGTATGCTTGATATTGTCCCAGAGGCCCCTCAATTTCTTGGACTCTTTTTTCTTTTTGCTGTTCTGGTATTTTCTGCTTCCTTATCTTCTGCTTTGCTGGATGGATTCTCCCCTTCATCTAATCTACTGTTGATTCCCTATAATATAATATATTCTTCATTTCTGTTGTTGTATCCTTTATTTCTGACTCATTCTTTTTTATGGTTTCCATCTCCATTTTTATGCTTCCTATCTCTCTGTTAAACTTCTCCTTAAGAAGACCACTGAGCATTCTTATAACCAGTGTTTGGAACTCTGTGTCTGATAGATTGCTTATCTCTGTTCCGCTTAGTTCTTTGGTTTTTTTTTGTTTGTTTGTTTGTTTTAGCTGAGCCATCCTCCCACCTGTTGGCAGCTCAGCAGCAGCTCAGCTCGGGCCGGGCATCGAACTGCTGTTGCTCAGAGCTCAAACTCTTGAGCGAGCTCTTAACCAACTGAGCCACTGTGCCAGCCCTTTGCTTAGTTCTTTTTCTGGAGCTTTGTTCTGTTCTTTTATTTGGGACATGTTTCTTTGTCTCCCCATTTTGGCTGCCTCCCTGTGTTTGTTTCTATGTATTAGGTAGAGCTTCTATGTCTTCCTGTCTTAGTAGAATGGCCTGATGTAGTAGGTGTGCTGTGGGGTTCAGTGGCACAGTCTTTTTGGTCACCTGAGCCATGCCCTCTAGGTGTATCCCTTGTGTGGGTTGTGTGTGCTCTCCTCTTATAGTTGAGCCTTGCTTGCTATTTGCACATCAATGTGAGGGACTGACCCTTGGCTCACTGATTGTGAGGACTGGCCTTGACTACAGTGGAAGAGTTGTTGTGCAGGGGCTGACCCTATGGAGCAGGATCTGCCTCAGCAGGACTCTGGAGCCTGCCCAATCCGTCCCTTGGGCGTGTCGTACATGGAGATGGCTGGATGATGCTCCAGCTCTTTATTTGTTTTTTTAAAGATTTTTATTGGGGAATTGGGGGAAGGGGAACAGACAAGTTGCTGTTGTTTTGTTCTTCAGCCTAGTTGTGGAGGACGTTGCTTCACTGGCCCAAGTTGGCACCATCATTGCGCTCTTCTCAGGCGAGGCAGATCAGTCGCCGGCTTCTGGACGGCCGCTCACTGCGGCTGCTGGCCGCTCACGCTGGCTGCTGGCTACACACGGTAGCCCATGGCAACCCACTGCCACAGGGGCTGCAGCCTACGCCATCACCGGCGACTCATGGCAGCCCAGCTCCAGGTTGAGCTGTTGTTCAGCATCTTAGCTGTAGAGGGCAGTGTCACTGGCCCTCATATGTGGGATCCAAACCGGGGCCCTCTGGCGTCCCAAGCCAGTTCTTCACCATCGCGCCACTCGGCCAGCCCTCCAGCTCTTTTTGAAGGTGACTACTGGGGACGCCAGCCCCAGGACCACCTTGGAGGGGATCCGCTTTAGGTCAAGTTCAGCCACAGCCCATGCCCCATCCAGCAGAAGCCAGAAACAAATCCTCAGATGGCTGCCGCCTGTGCTGTGCTTAGAAGCACCTTGAGAGGCCAAGCCATGAACCACGGCCAGCTGCCGCTAGTGCCAGCTTAGGGCTGCTCAGCCAGAGGCACAGGACACGCTCAAGCCAGATGCTGCTTGTCTGGGTTCCATGAACCTTTGAGAGTCTACGCAAGTCTGTATCTTGAGACAAGGCAGGTGGTCTGCATGAAAAAGCCACTGAAAGCAGCTTGGGTGTGCCCCACAGTTGGGCGGGGCCAGGTCTCTAATTGCCAGGGCGTGGTGAACGAACTGGGGAGACTCAGATGTGGTGGCCACCTGTGTTCATATGCCAGGAAGTGAGAGGGCTCAACAAAGAAACAATGGCCTCTGCCAGCTCCTCCATCCAGGAGAAAGCCGCCTCTCCAGCCTCTGTTCAAAACCAGACAACTCAGTTCCCCACCATATGTCCCTGCTGCCTTTTCAGCTGCCACCCCAGCGCTGGAGCTCAGAGTGAATGATACCACTGATAGGTGAGTCTGTGCACAGTCCCTTTAAGAGGAGCGCCTGTGAGTGCAGCTGCACTAAGTCTCACTCAGTCACAATATCTGCTAATTTTCACAACCAGAAATTATGGGGACTTCTCTCCCTGGCACTTGAACCCTGGACTGGAGTGGGGCTGGGATCTCTCACCTTTCTAGGGGATGGGGAGGGACCCCCACAGCCAAAATAGCCCTCCCAATCTTTAATGGTCACACGTGAGTGTGGGACCAGCCCGTTCTGTGTCTCTGCCCTTCCTACCAGTCTGGAGGCGGCTTCTGCACATCCTTAGTTGAAAGGCTTCAGTTCAGCTTGATTTTAAGTGATTCTCAATAATAGCTGTTTTGTAGATTAGTTGTAATTTTTATGTGGTTGTGAGAGAAGGTAAACATAGCATTTACCTACTGCGCCATCTTGGTTGTCTCGCTCTTAAATTCTTAAGTGGCTTTCTTTTGATATCGGCCTCTGTGCTTTCTTTGTGCCATGTTACTTGACTTCCCAACCTCTTAGACTGAGGTATACATTTACATACTATGTTTCTCATCAATACTAATAATTTTAAATGTGTACATAAGGCAAATATGTGTAGTTTGTATTTAACATTCAATAAAATTTCCTAATAGTAACTTAAAAATTCACATTTCAACTGACTGAATATACTATTCATGAAAAATAAGGGATATTTTCCTAAAGCAAATGTCTTTGATGCATAAAGACAAGAAGTATTGAAAATGACCAAATGAAATTGATCTTTGATTTAAAGCTACTTGTTTTAGAGGGTCATGGGCTGTTAGGAACCCTGATGATATTGTAAAAAGAGTTCCTACCTCACATTGTTCTTAGAGGATTAAAGGAATTAATACATGTAAGTGCTTAAAATAGTGTCTGATACGTGATTAAGTGCTCAATAAATATTTGGTATTTTCTTCTGATTATTACTTTAAATAAACCCTGTGTATTCAGTGAGGAAACATGTTATCTGCCTAACAGTAGGAATTATCCTTCTTTCTACATGGGAATTTACTTTTCCTTTTATTTCTCTCTATCTTATTCTCCTTGCTCTCACTGCCTTTTTTATTATTATTTAAATTGGTTTTTATTGTTTGAAAGTTAACAATGTGGTTTGGTGATCTCAAAACAACTGCTCAGTTCAACCTAGTCAGTTGCTTAGCAGCCTGGGAGACAAAATAATGTGCCATGTTTTTGCTAATACTGTTTTCCTCTTGTTTCTAACAATCCAAATTTTATCTATCCTTTCAGTTCCAGCCCTTGCTCTTTTTCTAGATCAATCCAAAGCACATTAAGATTTGTTGAACTAATTCAAGGCTTATTGTCTATACCATGCATTATGTATGTTTCCTATGTATGTGTTTCATGTATTTTGTATTTTATCTAAGGTGATATTTCAGGTTTCTCAATGGCTTAGACCTTACTCAGGAAATAACCCTGTCTCCTCTCCCCACTGCCATCAAGTATCTAAAATAGCGTTATACCCATAGTAGATTCTCCTTAGGAAGTACTCGAAAAGTAGAATCACCTTCCCTCATTCAAATGGTTGTTTTGATGTCATGCAGTTATAACCTAATTATACCACGAAAAAAGTTCTATACTTTTCTCTAGTAATTTATTCAACCATCAAAATTATACTCTTTTTCAACGTCCTCCACAACTAGACTGAAGAACAAAAGAACAGCAACTTGTCTGTTCCCCTTCCTCCAATTCCCCAATAAAAAAAAATCTTTAAAAAAAATTATACTTTTTGTCAGAAAGTTTCTGTTAGAGATGATCCTAATTCACTCCTTTTGCAGTTGATGTTACCATCTGGATGAAATAAAAGGAGAAAATGTGGCAATGATCATGGTTAATGATTTTGACTTTTAAAAACAGATACTTATTTCATCTAATTTTTTAAAGGAATTTATATATTTTTGTTTAATGAGTTTTAAGTCTTTGGAGTCTGTGATAGAAGAAACTATGTCCCATTCTTTCAAATTTTTATTCCCTTGGAAGAATAAGTCAAAATGAGATCTGTATAATATTTGAATCAGAATCACCGAGTGTGTTTCAACTGAAGAATCCAGTGCCCCATTCCAGGCCTACCAACCCAAAAGGTCTTGGTGTGAAGCCGGAAGTCTGAATTAACAGGCGTCTAGGTAATTCTTAGATACTTGTGAGTTGAGAATTTGTTTTGGTTTTAATATGCTAGAAAGCGATTATTTATTTTGCATTTCTTTTTTTTCTGTTTTCATTTTTTTTTTTTTTAGATTTTTATTGGGGAATTGGGGAGGGGAACAGTGTGGGGGAACTGGGGAAGGGGAACATTGTATTTTTCCAGGACCCATCAGCTCCAAGTCAAGTTGTTGTCCTTCAAACTTAGTTGTAGAGGGCACAAGCTCAGTCACTGCTTTCAATTTAGTTGTGGGAGGACATAGTCCACCATCCCATGTAGGAGTTGAACTGGCAACCTTGTTGCACACTGAGCCATCCGGCTGCCCTCTCACCAGCTCAGGGCAGCTCAGGCGCAGCTCACTGGCCCATGTGGAAATAGAACCAGCGACTCTCTTGCTCAGAGCTCATGCTGTTAACCAACTGAGCCCCTCAGCCGATCCTCTACTATTTTGCATTTTTTATTAAGCTTTGCATTATGTAGTTTTCAAGCTATTCAGATAGAGTATTGCTTGGCTCAATAAGACGATTTTTTTTCCCCTGAGAGCTGGAAGTGTGTGTGTGTGTGTGTGTGAATGTGATTAAACCAATTCTGTGTTCAATAAGAATTCAGTTTTTGTTAACGATTTAAAGTGAGAACTGGACAAATATTTAATTTACATATTAAAACAAAACAGGGAAAAAATAAAACAAGCCTTCACCCAGCCTGCAAGAATGGCTCATCAGGGCTGAACAAGTTTTTATTTACAAACTTGGTGTCCATAGCTGGGTGAGCTAATGTATCAACCAAAAATCTTTCATAAACAGCTGAGCAATTGTCTCCTGATGTTTTCTTATTACTAACCAGAACATGAAGTTGGCAAAGTTATCCAAAACATTACCTCCTAAACCACTCTGGATATAGCCAAGAAGCTTGATTTTCAAAATAGAAATGAGTAACTGGTAAACCTACTAAGTGGAAAATTCCTTATTTTTTGGTAATGATTTCTTTTTCTCTGATTATAAGCATGCTTAGATGAATAATGTTTTAGATGCATAAGTCACTACAAAGCAAGGTTCTGTCTCTGTTTCATCTATAAGGACATCCAACAGACAAATACCTCCTTTTAGCCAGTTCTGTCTGAGAATAAGAAATTAGTACAATTTGCTGAACAATGTATAATAATCAATAAAAAGAAATAAATCTGAGATTGAGAATTCAAGCTCAAATAAAGTTTCAGAGCATGTTGTAGGCTTGTGAATTAAAATACTATCCTGTTCTTACACAGTTAAGAGTGATCATCCTCAGACCAGGTAAATAATGTGAACACCAAGAGATGTTCTGCTTGCAATCTACTTTCTCTATATCCAGGCCCTGTCTTATTGTCATATTCAATTCATACAGTCGTTTCAAGTTAAACAGTTTTTCTTAAACGCGTAATTGAGAGTAGGTTCCTTTTTATCTTTAGTTCTCCCATCCTATCTCTCTCCTTTCCTACCTGGATTCTTCCTTTTATTCAATCAAAGTTGAATAAATAAAGTGGGTTAAATAACATTTTGTAGGGCCGCTGAGTGGCTCAGTTGGTTAAGAGCCCGCTCAAGAGTGTGAACCCTGAGCAACAGCGGTTTGATGCCCAGCCTGAGCTGAGCTGCCGCTGAGCTGCCAACAGGTGGCAGGATTGCTCAGCTAAAAAAAAATTTTTTTTAATTAAAATTACATAAAATTTTGTATCCCAAGATTTCATTTTAAAAAAACAAAAAACTGAAAGAAACATATTTTCTTTCTATCTAAACAAAACAAACCTAAAATCTCTGCAACCAATATGGTTTCATTTTGTTTAAATACTATTGACGAATGAGTGGGTCAGTGGTCCTCAGGTGGAGAGCCTTTTTCTTCTAGAGAATTTGTTACAATTTGAGTAATGAACAAAGATCCAAGTAGCACCCTTCTAAATAATTATGATTTGTGGTATTTTATAAGACCAGTTCTATTTTCCTCAGAAGACTAAGAATATTCTATTAAATCACTGTGAACTCTGACTTATTTACCACCAGCATTTAGCTCTTGTGTCAGTTTAGGCTTTGTCATAAGACAGGACAAGTTTGGCTTAGACTGATTTTCTGGGAATACAGTTAAATGGGTCCATACATTGATCAGCACTTGTGTTTAGTTTAAGGAAATTGCCTCTTGTTTACTGAAATCAGATATACAACCCTCTGCTATTTCCTGTATTTTGATAAATAGTAATATTTCTGGGGTGGAAAATATGTGTCATTCTCTTAAAGGCTTAATGTGATCTTAATCTGAAAGTAATTAGTAGCTGCATTTCTTTATGTGTATTCATACATTTTACTAATAGTCTTTAACTGGAAGTCCATGGGTAGGAACCATAAATAGTGTATTACATTTTGACCCACATGCCAGATTTTTCAAAAGTTTGTCCATGATGATAATATCTTTTATATTTGAATTATTTTGAGTGTTGTTTTTTATTTTTCACTTAAGAAATGTATGGATTTACTCTTAGAATGTTTGCTTGCCCCATCTGGGAGTTGTCATATGGCAGGATGTAATCTCTTAGTCTTCAATTAGTAGAAAAAAATACACAAATCAGAAAGTTCAGAAAGCAATGCAGAGGAAGTCATAAAATGCAGCCCTATAAGTTCTGCCATAATCAGGAACTAAATTAACATGTGATGCAGGGACTGCATCTACTACTAGGCACACTTAGAATCTCAGCTAGTACTGACTTGACCACACATCAGATCTTAAGTACTGTACTTCCTCTAACCTACCACTGAAACTTTATCAATTTCATTTATTTATGTTATTCCTATTATATGAATTGTGATTAAAAAAATACGGTCAATGTTTAAATTTAAAAATATTATTACAGTAAAAGACACATTGCCATTAATCCCCTTCAAAATACTCACTCTCGCTTCCAACACACTTATCCCATCGTTCTTGCCACTTTCTGAAGCAGTTCTGGAAGTCCTCTTTAGTGAGTGTCTTTAGTTGCGCGGTTATGGCTGCCTCAATGTCCTAAATTGTTTTGACTTTGGGGAAGAGCCAGAAGTCACACGGGGCCAGAGCTGGTGAATAAGGTTGATGAGGACACACCCTAATGTTTTTATTTGACAGAAATTGCTATACCAGAAGTGATGTATGACACGGAGCGTTGTCATTATAGAGGATGAAGTAAAGACACTCACACTAGAAGACTTCCAGGACTGCTTCAGAAAGTGGCAAGAATGATAGGATAGTGTGTTTGAAATGAGGGGAAGTATTTTGAAGGGGATTAAGGGCAATGTGTCTCTTACTGTAATAATTTTTTTAATTTAAACATTCACTGTATTTTGTGGTAGTACCTCATACTGTGTGAGACTTGAGTGCTGAATCTGTAAAAAGTATTTATAAGAGAATCAGAGCCCCTAAGAATCTAGTTTAAACAATGCTTCCAACAAACTGTGTAACCTTGAGAAATTCACCCTTTGATGTCAGTATAATAAGCTATAGAAGAGGAATAGTAGTGTCCTTTTTGTAGTTATTGTAGTTATCATAAAGATCAAATGACATCATATAGATTAAAACAATTCAAGTTACTTGAAGTGTAAAGAATTTATACAAAAAAAGAAACCATGAATGAAAATACTTAAATATTTGGCTATAAACATAATTAAAAGGTAAATGGCAAACTGGGCAAAAATATTGGTAACGTATAGAACAGATGTAGCATTGTTAAATAAAATATAGAAATTGTTGTAAGTATATAAAAGCAAAAATATTATAAATATGGGAATCACTTAAATTATCATTTACAATAGCACCAATGAATATGAAATACCTACATAAAACTCTAACAAAGTATGTGAATAACTACAAAAGCCCAATTAAAGAGAGAAAAAAGACCTACATAAATGGAGAGATATCCTATGTTCACACATTGGAAGACAATTGTTAAGATAAATTTTCTTCCCAGATTGGGTTATAGATTCAATTCAATTCCAAAGAAGATCCCAGCATGCTATTTTTGTAGAATCTACAAGTTGATTCTAAAATTTATATGGAAAGCAAAAGTATTAGAATACTCAAAACAATTTTTAAAAAGAAGAACAAGGTTGAAGAATCCCCACTGCTTGATTTTAAGACTTATTATAAATCAAGAGTAATCAAGGCAATATGGTATTGGCAAAAGGATAAACCCAGAGATAAATAGAAAAATAGAGTCCAGAAAAAGATCTACATATGTATAGTCAATTGTTTTTTTACGAAGGTGCTAACGCAATTCAATGGAGAGAAGATAGTCTATTTTAACAAATGGTGCTGGAACAATTGGACATCCAAATGCCAAAAAAAACCTTAAAAAGAACCTTGGCCCATTCCTTACACCATTGGAAAAAATGAACTGAAAGGGGATTATAGACCTAAATATGAAACCTAACGTCATAAAACTTCTAGAAAAAAACATAGGAGAAAATCTTTGCAACTTTGGGATAGACAAATATTTCTTAGATAAGACACAAGAAGTATGAATCACAAAAGTGTGAATCATAACTGATAAATTTGACCTCATAAAAATTAGACTTATATTCTTTGAAAAGATACTGTTAGGAAAATGAAAAGACAAGTCACACACTGGGAAGAAAATATTTGCAAAACACACATCTGATAAAGAACTGGCATGTAGAATATGAAAAAATATCCATAACTTAAAAGTAAGACAACAACCTCATTTTAAAAATAGGCAAAAGATTTAAACATTTTGCCACAGAAGATGTAAAAATGACAAATAAACACATGAAAAAATGTTCAATATCATTATTCATTAGAAAAATGCATATTAAAACCACAATGAGATACTAGCATATACTTATTAGAATAGTTAAAATAAAAAAATTTTAAAAAGGAAAGAAAAGGGAAAAGAAAACAAACCTAACAATATCAAGTACTGTCAAGTATAGGGAGCAAATGGAACTCTCATACTCAGCAGGAACTCTTGGTGGGAATACAAAATGGGACAGCCACTTTGGAAATAGTTTGGCATTTCTTATAAAATTCAATCGATAGTTAACATGCTCCTAGGTATTTAACCACAGAGAATGAAAACATATGTCTATACAAAGATTTCTATACTAATATTTATGGAGACTTTATTTTTTAATTCATAATCACCAAAAACTGGAAACAATCAAAATATCGATCAACTGGTGAATGGATAAAGAAACTGTGAACATGCATAGAATTAAAACTAAACAATGGAGAGGAAAAAATTATTGATACGCGGATGAATCTTAAATGCATTATGCTAAGTGAATGAAGACAGATTTGAAAGGCTACGTGGTGTATGATTTCATTCATATAACATTTTAGACAAGGCAAGACTATGGGGCAGAAAATAAATTACTGGTTTTGAGGGATAAGGGTTGGGGGAAGATGGAGCAAGAAGGAACTTTTTGAGGGTGATGAAACTATTCTATATTTTGATTGCGGTGATGGTTACATGAGTGTGTGCTTTGGGTAAAATTCATAGAAAAGGAAAATTTTCACCTTTCCTGAACTATATCTCAATTAACCTGACTTTAAAATATAATAAAATAATTTTTTAAAAGCAAATGACAAATTGGGCAAAAGTAATTTAACGTGAAGGACAGACAAAAGGTTATTTAATATATAAAAACATATATTTATAAGAAAAAGACAAATACTCCAATTTATAAATATCTAAAGGATTGAAACTAAGAATTTACAGAAGGAAAACTACAAGTAGTCAATCAACAGAAAAATTTAGCCTTATTAATGTAAAAGACTGTGAGTTCAAACAACATATTATTTTTACCTATCAAACTGACAAAGAATATAGAAATAAAGAATAATTCATGATTGAGGGTGCAGAGAAAGACTACTTTTACATACTGCTAATAAGAGTGTAAACTGTCACCTCCTTTTGACAGGTAATTTAGCAATATGTTTTCAAGACCTTGAAATTTTGCAATCATTTTGGCAAAAAAATTTATATCAATTTTTTAAAAATATTAAAATAAATATTAAATCAAATTTAAAATATTAAGTTGTGCACCAAAATTATCTACAAGATTTTTCATCACACCTAACAATTTGTAGAAATCTGAAATGCTCAACAAGAGGGCACTGGCTATATGTTTCTTAATATAGTGGAATGTAATTCAGCCATTAGAAATAATGTTTTAGAAGAATAATTATGGGAAGATCTTCATTGTACATTATTAAATTTAAAAAGTGAATTATAACTAAGTATGAATGATATGACTCTATTTTATAAGTTGATTTATGTAAAGATGTAAAAAGTAGTATATATATGTATATATAGTAATTTCTGAGTAGTAAGATGATTATGATTTTGAAGATTTCCTTCTTATGATTTATCTGGATATTATAATATCTCTTCAGTGAGCTGACAATACTTTTGTTAAAATATATTTAATTTGAACAACATGAAGAATCACAAAAATGTATCATATTAATGTTGATATCATCTAAAAAGACTAGTAAAGTCTAGCTGAAGTCATGAGCCTGAAAACTTTTAATAATGATAATAATTGCTACTACTCAATTAACAGTTACTATGTTCTAGACACTGCAAAATTCTTTGTATATCCTTTTAGTAACCTTGTCAAGTAAGCATAATTATATTCTAACTTCAAGGATGTGGGATGTGAGGCTCAGAAAGATTAAATAACTTGTTTATGGTCATCCAACCAATAAAGGATGGAGGTGGGATTTGAACCCTCATTTGTTTTTGGGACACAATCTTGACCTTATACAGCCTCGATTCCCAGTTAAGCTGTCACTAGTTGATTTAAAATAAATTATTTGATTACCAATTATTTAATTTGTTGAATTATCTAGAACTCTTCCTTTGCTTCTCTCTGGTAACTTTTCCAAATCTTCACTCTCCCTGGTGTGGAAATCTTGTTCTATGTGTGATGATGCTCCTGTGAGAGATTTGATGTAGATGCATGTCAAAATTTTATTTGCATTCAGAGTTTGGGGTATTCATTGATTTTTGTATTCAGTTTATTCCTGACTCTTTTTATCATCAGTCACTGAGAGCACATTAGCATCAAAAGCATGAAAACATTACCTTTTTCTTAGATCTTGATGTAATAGATTCTGATTTTTTTTATATAAGCTTGAATTTTTTTCTTCTGATTATAAATATAATACATGCTCACTTGTAAAGTTTCCAGGCCTCATATCATTTTCTGGGATTAACTGATATTGGGTGGCATTTGATAGTGGGGGCATCACACCTTACATGTTCATATTTTGGCTCCAATATCTGGTAAATGTTGACTAGGACAGGGCAATGATATTTGGGGCAATCGTGTAGCCTGGGACACCTGGGAGTCTAAAAATGATGCTAAAGCAAGTAGCTGCCTTCCACTTATCATTATCAGTAATTATGTTCTCATGTGTTTATTTGTTTATTCTCTGTCCCCTTTCTTTGTCTCCATGGAGCAGGGACTTAGTCTTACTCAATACTGAATCCTCAGCACCTAGAAAAGTGTCTGGAATATAGTAGGCACTTAGTATTTATTAAATTAATGAATAAAGAAAGAAAGAAACTGTGACTTATTAGCTGGAAGATACAGAAGAGAGATAAGAAAAAAGGTTGTGAGAGGAGGAAAACTGGGATGGTTTTAGAGAATGGGTTAAAATGAAAGTTTTCCCCCAAATGACTGCTCTGCCACAAACTAGACTCTTCTTGTTTTTTCCATATTTAAATGTAGCAAAGGCTCCATTAGCAAAAATGTAATTGTGGAGGTTAAAATGCACACAATCATCATTGATTTTTACATAATTATTGTATTCTCAAGGTTGGAAAAAGTTTTCAAAATTTTTAGGTGACCTTAGCAATTATATCACCAAATTCTAATTAAGACAAGCATGCCAGTGCCTGTTGGTTGTAATTTCCTTTTTTCTTTCCTCTTCAGGACGGTCTAAAAAAAGTGTGATTAGTAATCAGGGTTCAAGATGGAGAGCCAGAGAAGGAGGGCGTGGCAAGAGCAACTTGAAAGATATTTGAAATCTGTATGCCAGTCACTCGCCAGTATTTTACTTGGTTGTATCAGTGCCTTTAATCCCTGTTATTTTCATATTGTCTGCATTTACCCATAAATTGCAAGCATCCTTTTAGTTTCTTTTTTTCTATGTATCAACTTGACTGATCCAGCTCTCTGTAAATCAGCTTACAAAGGAAAAGAATGAACTAACATTTCTGAACTCCTAGTTGTGCCAGATATTGCACTGAAAACTTCATGTGGGTCATTCCATTTAATCTTCACAAGGGCATCAGGAAGGAGATGTTTAATCACCATTTAAGAGACAAGAAAATTGAAGCTCAGAAACGTTAACGGTCTTTCCTAAAGTCACACGGATAACAAAGTGGCAGAGGCAAGATTCAAGCCAGGTCTGCCAAAACACCACCACAATTCTTTGTTGGGTTGGGGCTCTCGGTGATCTCTGTTGCACATAAGCCTCCCTTTGTTAAATGTTTTTCTGGGTAAACAGTGAAATTTAACAGAGTATTACTGTAGGTATATTGCTTTCCACATTTTTTGCTAATAATTTTTCCTTTGAGTAAAGCCTCTTCTCCATTTTTTTCAGATACATATATATTTGTTCCTTTTCCTACAGAGAGTACAGCAATCTATGCAGACTTTCATAATTCCAGAAAAGCCAGACAGAATACGATAAGATTTAGGAGAAGTGGTATAATCTACAATAAAATGACATTTCTGCCCAGCCTGATTCTTTCCCCAGGTGTGTGGGCCCATGGGGTAGCAGTGCTTCTGTGTAATGTTACAGGAGCAAGGAGATCAGTAAAGAGGGAAATAAGAAAGGCTACCTTAAGTAAAACAGGAGAGGTTAGGGGGAAGCTTTGAAGGAAATTACCCTCTCCTTCCCCTTCCTCTGGGCCTGAGGGCATTGATTCATCTGATATCCCAGGGCAAAGCCTGGAAGAAGCTTGCTGGAGCCCAGCAGGGGGATGATATTCCTGACTCCCACCTGCAGACACAGGGGCTTCCAGATTGTCTACCAGCTTTGATTCCTTCCTGTCTCTTCTGTGCTCTGTGGACCCAGCCTCTCCTCCACATTTTTTTTTTTTTAAGATTTTATTAGGGAATTGGAGAGGGGAACAGTGTTGGGGAATTAGAGAAGGGGAACATTGTGTTTTTCCAGGACCCATCAGTGCCAAGTCAAGTTGTCTTTCAATCTTAGTTGTGGAGGGCACAAGCTCAGCTCTAAGTCCAGTCGCCACTTTCAATCTAGTAGGGGGGGAGAAGTGGGGGGACAGGGGGAGGGTGCAGCCCACCATCCCATGTCGGAGTTGAACCAGAAACCTTGTTGTTAAGAACATGCACTCTCACCAGCTGAGCCATCTGGCTGCCCCTTGGCAGCTCAGTGGCAGCTCAGCTAGGGTGCTGCTCATTGGCCCATGTGAGAATCAAACCGGTGACACTGCTGCTCAGGGCTCACGCTCTAACCAATTGAGCCACTCGGCCAGCCCATCCCTCCTCCACATTTTTAAATGAATGGTGCCAGGTTTATTAAAATATTTCCCATCTCTTCAAACTAGCTCATCCTTTTGTACTCCCTATAATCTGTGCTAGGAACCTTCAAGTCATCTTTTATTCTCTCCTGATGCTCACATATCCAATTAATCA
Source organism: Hipposideros armiger (assembly GCF_001890085.2). NCBI lineage: Eukaryota > Metazoa > Chordata > Mammalia > Chiroptera > Hipposideridae > Hipposideros > Hipposideros armiger. The sequence goes on from NW_017731796.1 coordinate 1,648,822, forward strand.
TTAAATGCTGTTATTTATACTTCTAAGGTTTGTAAAGAATCTGCCTCATCCAACCACCCAGCCATCCACCCATTCATTGTGCATGTGTGTGTGTGTGTGTGTGTGTGTGTGTGTGTGTGGTGTTCTAGATGTTGTATGAGGTGCTGGGAATTCATACATGATGAAGACAACCTTGTTTGTGCTTTCAAAGAGCTCATATTGTAGCTCAAAACACAAGCCAAACCCATTACCTAAAAAATTAAGTTTATTTGCTTCAGTGTGGTGGCATTTAGGGCCATCCATCATCAGAACTCCAGGGCTTCTCCCGTCTCCTGTTCCATACCTTTCTCTACTCATGCAGTATTCACATCTGACTATTCTGTGACCTGGCACGTCTCCACTCTTTGCTCATACCCAGACTGCACTTCCCCTGCTGCTACCTATGAAAATCCTGCTTGTCCTCCAATGCTCAATTCAAAGGCCCTCTCCTCAGTGAAGTTCCTCCATCCACTCAGAATTGATCATTCTTCTCACTGTGCTCTCACAGTATTTATGCCTCAAGAATAAGATTTATTTTGTTAGCCTGGAATAAATGTTCATTATTTGTCATTTTTGCTCTCTCATTAGACTATAGATACCCCTTAAGGCAATAACCGATTCATGCACCTTTTTTTATTCCCTCCATCAGTTTACATAGTGAGATCTCTCCTGTTGGCTGAGAAAGTTCAGTAAATAAAAAAATATATATATGTGATATTCACACTGAATGATCTGGTATTACCATACCCTATTTATTTAGTAATACTTTCCCATTAATTATATGTTATAAAAGTATAGAAAATTTCCCCTACCCCATTCTTCTTCTGCCCCTTACGTCTTCCATTTTGGTGCTTAAATTGTCTTCACCACCTGAATCTATTGAGAGGCAGAATTTGCCTGACTGTCATTGTTGCTTTGATGGAGAGGTGCCACATATTATATGAATGGCAGACTTAATTTGGCTTCAAATCCTGACCTGTTGTGTGACCCTGAGATGGTTAAATTATTTTCTCTGTGCCTCATTGCCTTAACTATGAAAAGGGTGGTGAATAAGGTTTCTCATAACATGGTTGCAAAAATTAACTGAAATACATGTGGATTACATAGATGAGTGTGTGGAATATAGCAACCACCCAATAAATATTAGCTCAGATATCATTTCCAAAAAAATGCTGTGATGACAGTTAGATTTTATAAGAATATAAGACAGGATAATAAAGATTTCATAAGTTTCTTTGAGCATATCAAAACATTTCTTGGATTATGCCATTTGATTAGTGAATATGGTAGTTAGTGAATAGCAATAATTTTTGGATTCTCTTTCTTAATATGTTATACTTTAAGTAAAATGTTCACAAGAATCACAACATAAAAGTTGAAACATTAAGTTACTAGCTTTCAGGCTTATTAAAAGAAAAATTAACCTACATTCTACTTCTCCGCTTTAGGCCTTCTCCCCTCACTTGGCTTTCTCATTACGTCTGTATGCTTTCGCTGTTTACCCTGATGAGAAGATCTTTATTTCCTTTTTATTTTCTTTATATACACTACCATTTTTAACAACCTGTCCAAAACTCTGCTGCTCCCAGAATTCTTCTCTGATTCCACCTGACTGTGAAGGCCCAAAGGGTAGAAGCCCTTTGGAGCTTGTGCCAGTTAGAATTTGATCATCAAAATATTCATAAATATTCTAAGTTATTTCATGTATTCTCTTTCTACAACTAGATATCCAGTTCTCCAAAGAGAACTTATTTATTTTTTCCCCCAGGATTTTTATTTTTCCCCTGGGATTTTCCTCATCACTCTTTTGCAATGGGCAACGCCTGATGAGATTCCAGTCAAGAACACAAAATCCTGCAAAAACAAAAAGATTTTACAACAGGAATGGGAGAATCCTTTCACACAACTGTTGGGTTGTCAGAAAAGTCATGACATATTTTTTCTATGTTTTTCATTGCAAAAATGCATCATGACTTTTCCGACAACCCAATACAACTGCATAGATGCTAAGAAGTTGGCCCTGTGTGACACAGAAGTAGAGAATATGAACTAAACTGAAGATGTGGAGTGAAAGCCAACTGTACTTGGGATCCAATTGTCTATTGTACCCATAATGTACTCATTCGTTCAGAATATTTTCAGAATATATTATACTGGGTTCTATGGAAATTCAAAACAAATAAGTAATTTTCTTTACCTTTAAGAAACTTGCTATTGAGTAATAAAGGGGAAGAACAATGAAGGATCCACTAAGCAGAATGAAACAAACACTGTTAAGAAAGGTGAAACTTGACAATAGCTTAAGCAGCTAAGATTCATAAACATGCTCCCAACTCCCAAACCTATTACCTGCATTTGTGTCCATAGTCTTTGACTTACAGCCTTGTCACTATGGATGAATTATCTATCCTGATAGATATCTATCAGATAGATATCTATCTATCTATCTTCCTATCTAAGCCATGCCCCTGTGGGTATGTAGTAGACCTTATCTCTTGCTTACTCAAAGGCAGAACTCCAGCAATTTTTCCCCTTCTCTCTTCTGCATCAGTAATTTTAAAACAACTTTATTGAGCTATAAATCCACATTCCATACAATTCACCCATTTAAAGTCTGTGATTGAATTGTTTTGGCATATTACATTATCAATTTTTAAAATTGTAGTAAATATATATGACAAAACTTGCTATGTTAACCATTCAGTTCCATCATGTAATTACATCCACAATTTTGTACAATCATCACCATTATCTCTTTCCATAACCTTTTTATCAACCCAACCAGAAACTATAACCATGAAGCAATAAATCTCTATTCTCCTCAACCCTCAATCCCTAGTATCCTCTAGTCTACTTTCTGTCTCTATGAATTTGACACCTATTCTAGATGTTTCATATAGAAGGAATCATACAATATCTGGCCTTTTGTGTCTTGCTTATTTCACTTAGCATGTTTTCAACGTTCATCCATGTTATAGCATGTGTCAGAACTTCATTCCTTTTTATAGCTGAATAATATTCAGTGTATGTATGTGACACATTTTGTTTATCCATTTATTTGTTGATGGACACTGGGTTGTTTCCACCTTTTGGCTACCAAGAGCAATGCTACAATAAACATCGGTGTACAGGTAAATGTTTGAGTTCCTATTTTCAATTCTATTGGGTACATTAGAATTGCTAGGTCATATGGTCATTCTCTGTATAGCATTGTGTGGAACCACCAAACTGTTTTCCATAGTGGGTGTACCATATTGTATTCCTACCACATCCTCACTGACACTTGTTATTTTTTGTTTTATTTTCTTATAACCATTTTAGCATGTGTGAAGAAGTATCTCATTATGGTTTTAATTGCATTTCCCTGATGACTAATGATGTTGAGTATCTCTTTATGTGTTTATTTCCCATTTGTATATCTTCTTTGGATAAATATATATTTAAGTCTGATGCTCATTTTTAAACTGAGTTTTGTTGTTCAGTTATATAGTTACTTACACATTGGAGATATATAATTTGTAAATATTTTCCTCCATTCTGGAAGCTGTCTTTTCACTTTCTTATTAATGCCTTTGATGCACAAAAGTTTTTAATTTTGATGAAGTTCAATTTATCTATTTTTTTTTCTTTTGTTGTGCCTGCTATTGGTGTCATATCTAAGAATACACTGCTGAATCTTAGGTCATGAAGATTTACCTTATGTTTTTTTCTTAGAATTTCATGACTTTTAGGTTGTTGATTCATTTTGAGTTAATTTTGTAAATAATGTGAGGTAGGGAATCAAGTTAATTCTTTTGCATGTGTAAATCCAGTTGTCCTAGAACCATCTGTTAAAGAGCCTATTCTTTTCCTATTGAATAGATTTGGCACCTGTGTCAAAAATCAACTGACCATAGAAATCTGGGTTTATTTCTATATTCTCAACTCTGTTCCGTTGACCTACGTGTCTATTCTTATGGCAGAACCACACTGTTTTAATTACTGTAGCTTTGTAATGAGTTATGAAATTGGGAAGTTTGAGTACTCTATGTTCTTTTTTTAAGATTGTTTTGACTATTTGGGGTTCTTTATAATTCCATATGAATTTAAGGATTGACTTTTTTCTATTTATGCAAAATAGGCTGTTGGAATTTTGATAGAAGTTGCATTTAATCTGTAGACTACTTTGAGTACTATTTATATTTTAACAATATTAAGTTTTATATCCATAAACACAGGATGTCTTTTCATTTATTTAGATCTCTAATTTCTTTGAGCAATGTTTTATAATTTTCAGGGTATAACTCTTTTACCTCCTTGGTTAAATTTATTCCCAGGTATTTTACTCTTTTAGACGTGATAATAAACGGAATTGCCTTGTTAATTCCTCTGCAGATTCTTCGTTGCTGGAATATAGAAACACAACTGAATTTTGTGTGTTGATCTTGTACCCTGAAACTTTACTGATTTCATTTATTAGCTCTAGGATCTTTCTTGTGCCTTCTTTAGGATTTCCTGTATATTGAGATTATTTTAATTCTTCCTTTCTTGCTCTGGCTACAACTTCTTTTACAATGTTGAATAGCAGTGGTGAAAGTGGGTATCCTTCTTTTGTTCCCAACTCTACAAGGAGAAAGTTTTCAGTCATTTATTACTGACTATGATGTTAGTTGTAGGTTTTTAATAAATGCTCTTTATCATGTTGAGGAAGTTCTATTCCTACTTCACTTATATTCCTAGTTTTTTGAGAATTTTTATCAAAAGGGTGTTGGATTATGTTAAATGCTATTTCTGTGTCAATTGAGATGATCATGTGTTTTTTCCCCTTAATTATATTAATGTGATATATTTCATTCATTAATTTTCTTAAACCACATTTGCATTCCTGGAATAAAGGTCACTTGGCCATGGTATATAATCTTCTTAATATGCTATTCGATTGGGTATCTTAGTATTTTGTTGAGAGTCTTAGCACCTATTCATAAGGGATATTGGTCTATAATTTTCTTTTCTTGTGATGTCTTTATCTGGCTTTTGCATCAGGATAAAGCTGGCTTCAAATATGAGTTAGGAAGTGTTCCCTTTTCTTTTGCTTGGACAAGCTTGAAAAAGATTAGTGTTAATTCTTTACATGTTTGGTAGAATTCACCAGTGAAGCTGTTTGTCCTGGACTTTTCTTTATTGGAATGTCTTTAATTACTCTTTTAATCTTTACTTGTTATAGGTCTGTTAAGGTTTTTTATTTTTTCTTGAATCAGTACCTCAAATTACCTCAAATTTGTGTTCCTAGGAATTTGTCCATTTCATCTAGGTAATCTAATTTGTTGATTTGCAATTGTTCATAGTATTCTCTTACAATCCTTTTAATTTCTGATAACTGGTAGTAATGTACCCACTTTCATTTCTGATTTTAGGTATTTACATCTTCTCTTTTTTTTTCTTTTTCAGGGCATTGTTAATTTCTCTCTCTCTCTCTCTCTCTCTCTCTCTCTCTCTCTCTCTCTCTCTCTCTCCTGCTTTCCTTCCTTCCTGAGTTATTCCCCTACTCTTTCCATTCTC
>NW_017731796.1:1654552-1656269 GCF_001890085.2 Hipposideros armiger
TCCTTCCTTCCTTCCTTCCTTCCTTCCCCTTTCCTCTTTCCTCCTCCTTCTTCTTATTTATTGCTATTAGAAGGCAAGCATGCTGTATAGTCTCCCACATTAAAAATAAAACCCACTTTTACCATTTCCCCTCCAGCTACTGCTCCAATTCTCTGCTCTACTATGTAGCAAAATTCCTTCAAAGAGTGATGTATACCATCTCTCCAATTCTTCTCCAGTTCTCTCTTGAAGCCACATCAATCAGGTTATCATTGAAACAACTTTTGTCTTAGTTACTAATGATCATGCTAAATTCAATGGTCACTTTTCTATCATCACCTTACTTTGTCAACAATATTTGACCCTTTTCCTTGAAAGACTTTTTTTTTTTTTAACTTGGCTTTCTGGATATTATACTCTACTGGTTTTTCTTCTACCTCATTGATATCTCTCTCTCTCTCTATCTCTATCTGTATCTCTATCTATCTGTCTCATTCCTTTGCTTGTTCCTCCTCATCTTGCTCACCACCAAACATTTAAGTGTTCCATATTGCAATTCTTAGAACTTGTCTCTCCTTTTCCTCTTAGTGATCTCCTCCAGCCTTATCACCTTAAACACCATCTATACACAGAAGACTCCCAGATGTATGAGTATATTTCTAGTTCTGACATTTTTTTAACTCCAGTATTGTTTCTACAACTGCCTTTTCAGCATTCTATTTGTATGTCTAACATCTCAAACTTAATAAACCCCTAATCTTCCTCTTCAAACCCTCTCTTCCTGCTGTCTTCCTCATTTCAATAAATGCCAACCCCTTCCTTCCAGTTATTCATGCCAAAAAAACCCAAAAAGCAAAGAACAACAACTTGAAGTCATTCTTGGCTCTTTTCTCTCTCAGATTATGCATCTAATCTATTAACAAACTCTGTTGGCTCTGTTATATATACAGAATCTGACCAGTCTCACTCCCCACCTGCACTGCTGGCATCCTGACCCCAGTGTCATCATCTTGCCTTTTTGTGACAATCTCTTAACTACTCTCCCTGCTGTAGTTTTTGTCTCACTATAGTCTGTTCTCTGCACTGCACCAAAGTGTCCTTTTTGAAACCTAAGTTTGTTTAGTTATACCTCTGCTCAAAATCTTCTAATTCCTCTTCTCTCTCCCTGAGTAAAAACCAAAGTCCTACAAAGCTCTATACAATCTGTCTCATTAATTTTGACCCCATTTCTTACTATTCTCTGCCTAGCCCACCTGCTCCAGCCACACTAGTGATGATCCTACGGTTCCTGGCCCCTTTGGTGCTTGCTTTTCTCTCTGCTGGAAAGCTCTCTTCTCTGACAACCTTGGTTCATTCCTTCTCCTCTTTCAGGCATTCGCAGTACTCTATACTTCCATTCCATTTCTGGACTCTCTAAGTCCCTTCCCTGCCCTTTTCCTTTACAGCACTTATCACCATCTGTCAGGCTATGTTTCACTTATTTGCTTATTTGCCATTATACTGACAGGAATTTAAGCCCCAAGAAGGCAGGGATATCTGCCTGGTGTTTCTTCTTCTTCTTCTTCTTCTTCTTCTTCTTCTTCTTCTTCTTCTTCTTCTTCTTCTTCCTCTTCCTCTTCCTCTTCCTCTTCCTCTTCCTCTTTCTCTTCTTCTTCTTCTTCTTCTTCTTTTTCTTCTTCTTCTTCTTCTTCTTCTTCTTCTTCTTCTTCTTCTTCTTCTTCTTCTTCTTCTTCTTCTT
>NW_017731796.1:1659829-1663619 GCF_001890085.2 Hipposideros armiger
TTAGTTGTGCCGAAGGATGAAGAGGTTTGTCTGTGTGTGTGTGTGTGTGTGTGTGTGTGTGTGTGTGTGTGTGTGTGTGGTGTTACTGGTTAAAGAAGAAAGTTCGTTTGAGCAGATCTCCTGAATTGACACTATAATCTTTTTACCTTTACTCTATGATGTTTTATGTTGTTGCTGTTGTTCTGTTTCCTAGGAAATGTCCTCAAATTTTATCTCTTGATTCTTCTATTGGTTTTGTTGTTTTGTTTTGTTTTTTTTTCATGTGGGAGTCTAACCGGCAACCTTGCTTTTAAGGGTGCACGCTCTATCCACTGAGACATCCAGACACCAGCTCAGCTCAAGGTGCTGAGTTCAGTCCCAGCCACAGGTGGACATAGACTTCAAACAGGCAATCTTGTCATTAGGAGCACGTGCTCTCACTAGCTGAGCCATCCTGCCACCTGTTGGCAGCTCAGCAGCAGCTCAGCTAGGGTGCAGCTCGGGCACAGCTCGAGGAAGCTCGGGCAAAGCTCACTGGCCCAGGTGGAAATCAACCCAGCGACCCTGTTGCTTAGAGCTCGTGCTCTTAAGCAAACTCTTAACCAACTAAGCCATTCCACCGGCCCTCTTCTATTGGTTTTTTTAATGTCTACTTTAGCATATTTTTATCTCCTAATTTTTTTCTTAATGCTCCCTTCTTTTTCTTAACAGCCACTCCCTGTTTCATGAATGCAACTCGTACATTTCTGAAGACTTCAATATTTTCATTACAATTTTTTTTTCTCAAGTTTTCTTCTGCATTGTCTCTGTTTCTTCAAATTTTCTTGTTGTTTGTAAATTTAGGCCCCTAGCTCTCATTAGACCCTTTCCTTAAATATTGGGTACTTCTTGGCTCCTTGTTCATTTTTAAGAGTGAGGCACTAGGAAGCTGATTAGTGTGAATGAGGCTGATTGGTAGCCCCAGGGTGCCGAGCCAGTTTTTTGTTTGTTTGTTTGTTTGTTTCTCTCTGTCCCTTCCACCCTTCAAATATCAGTATTTGTAGGCCATTTCTCGTGGGATACCTTGAGGGGACAAGCCTGATTGCCAAGGTTCCTAGGGCTAAGGGTGATGGTGGGAAGTGTGGTGGACGGACAGGCATATATATTGGGTTGTCGGAAAAGCCATGACATATTTTTCTATGTTTTCGTTGCAAAAATGTGTCATGACTTTTCCGACGACCCAATAGTCCTCTGTTCAGAATGTAGATTTTGACTTAATCGCTGTTTTCAGCAAAATACCAATGACAGGACAGGCTCTACCCACAGAGATTGTATTTTAATTAGTGTAAGGATCCTTGCTTTAGAAAATTTTTAAATCTGACCAGTTGATTCTAACCCACAGTCAGGGAGGATGGAAAGTCCACTGTGGTAAAGTACCTACTACGACAGAAGGAAGCAGCGTACAAAATACAGGTCTTACCTGTCCTAGGGAATTGGTTAGACTTTGGGGAAAAAGTTTCCTTTAAGCTAGGTTCACTAGGCGAGTAATTTGAAATCTTAGGAAATAGTAGCTGGGGATCTGGATGTATATTTAATGTGTGTGTCGGAGACAGGAGGCAGTATTGCCATCAAGGGGGATAACCTGAGTTATTGTGCCAATGCTGCTGAAGAAACACCAAGATGGTGGACAGATCCTTATTCTCCAGCTTCCTCACCAGTCATCAGAATGCACTATGATTATTTTGTAATTCCCCAAATCATGCCTTATGATCTGTTGATATTTTGAATTTATAGCCTCCCAATTAAATTTTTTACCTTAATCTTATTGTCAATACATTTACAAACCATCTTCTAGAAAGGTTTCTGCAGAAAACTAATCCCATTGGTTATAGCTTTTGCTCTTCTCAGTTCCCAGTGGTACTCCCTACCTTATCCAAGTTTGAGTGCTTGGGCTCGCTCCACTTATCACACCACCAAGCAAAATCGGATCCTTTATCTCACTGGATATNCTTCTTCTTCTTCTTCTTCTTCTTCTTCTTCTTCTTCTTCTTCTTCTTCTCCTTCTTCTTCTCCTCACCCCATATCCACAGCACTTGTAATAATGCCTGTCATAATAAATAAATGTTTGTTCAATGAATTAATAAAAATTACATCCTGATGACATGATCCATAATATACTTTACTGCTGCTGTTAATTATCTCTGTCCCTTGCTTTTCATCTATTTTTTTAACAAATTTATTCATTGGTTAACTCAACCATTTTACAATTGAGAAAACTGAGGCTTTGAGGGGTTAAGTGACTTATGTAGGATTATGGGAGGATTTGGTGACAGAGCCTCAATTAAAAGCTAGGGCTCTTTACATTCACCTTTGAGGTGGTCTAGGAGAGGCATCATTATAATAGAGCAAAACGCAGTAAGGGAGTCACAAACCATTATGCAACTCGCTCAAACTACTTGGCTTCTAGCCTCAAAGAGGAAAATCATTTTTGGTTTGGCAACTCAGACTCACTGCTCTGGCTTGATTCCTTACCCGGTCTTCTTTCTGTGTCATAAGTGATGTGTTTTCTGCCCACAATTAACAGATCCATCTTTATATTTCTCAATTGAGTGTAAAACCACTTTATGCTCCGGGAATATTTAAGCAATGCTGGGCAGGACTGTTAGATTCTAGGTCATTTGGGATCATGGAACTAACAAGTTGGAAGGGAAATGGGCTCACCCAAGCCAACCTGTATTACAGCTGAGGATCTTCAAGCCCGGGGGCAGGGGATGGGGCAGAAAGGTCGCACAGGTCTCCTCACTTTGAGGGCAGTGTGGTTTCCACTAGTTAAGCTTCCTGCCAATGGCCATTTTTGTACACTTTTTTTCGTCTTAAGTGATGCTAAATCTCTTTTCAAACTGGAAACTTCTTAATCTATTGCAGGTTATAAATTTGTCATCTAGGGAAACACGTTTTGTTTGCTCTGAGGTATTACTCCTATGGTCAGGTCTTCATTAGCTCAGAATGAATGATGTGCTTTAGAGTTTTTGGGTTTCCTGTGCCCTATTCCTCAGACCCTCCTATAAAAGAAGGCTGTCCCTACTGCTAAGGGAGAGCTGCAAGGACAATATGCTGAGAGATATGTGTGAGTCCTTCCCCTATGATCATCACTAACAGAGACACCATGTGTCCAATTCAGTCACTACAGGACCTTAGATTTGTGGAGCACTTGAGAATTTACAAAGTGCATTCACGCAAAGAATCACCTGATTTTTTTGGCACCTCTGTAAAATAGTCAGTGTTGATAACATCGTCTTAATTTTATAGAAATGGTGAGAAAAAGTAAGGGTTGAAATGTCATATAGATTTTCTAGAATCACCTAACTAGAGAATAGCAAAACAAAGACTAGACCTAGGCTTTTTATTCCAAGTTCAATTTTTGTTTCTGTTGCCGTGAAATTGTGATATGTTTTGGACAGAATAATAGCCAGTTACTACAATTGATCAGGTAGTTGCAATATCAATTGTACTTTGTTGTCTGAACATTCATTCAGCCAAATTTATTACATACTTATAACGGGCCAAGCATTTTGCTAGGAGCTGAGGATATGAAATGGATATAATATCATTCTTGCCTTGCTGGCATAATTAGACAAGATAGACATGCCAACAAATAAAAACAGCAATATATAATGTAAGTATGATAACAGAGAAATTAATGCTAAGGAAACCCACATTTTAAAAGTAAGAAAAATGATCAGTTCTATAAATAAAATTGGAGTTAGGGGAAGCAGTAACTGGGGAGGAGGGAATATAATCCAAACAGCAGAAACCTTACATACACAGATAA
>NW_017731796.1:1671349-1675925 GCF_001890085.2 Hipposideros armiger
CTGAAGTGTAAATTCTTTGAGGCCAGGAACTCATTCATCTTTTCGGAAACTAGCATAATGTTTGGCACATATAGAATTCACTAAATGGTGAATTAAAAGGGAGTTTTAAAACAGTTTTTTGGACACAGCTACTTCATTTTTCTGAATGAAATCTAGGAGATAAATATTTCTATGGAATAACTAGTTTATACAGAGGCTTAGAATGAATAAATAAGAGTTTAGGTGTTTTCTAAAACTTTAAGAAGTTTATGAAGACATGGCTGGAGAGTTGGGCTATTTCAGGTCTCAGTTACTTAAAAGCAAACACAAACAGGAAGAAAGCAGCCAGCTGCCTCTTTGCATGTTGCAATAACAGAATGCAGCATCATTTTAGAAAAACAACTGACTGCAAATATTCTTCTAAATAAGCAGGAATGGAAGATGGGGAAAGCTTCTAAAAACATTTCATACTTGGATTTTTCACAGCTTTCTCAACTTCGGAGGTTTTAAGAGAATTGTTTAATGTGGTCTTTGGTCTCTCTTACAAAATCTGGCAGCTTATTCTTGAACACAAAGAAGTGTTTCAGGATGTCTGGTGAGTGAACAGTGGTTTGCCTTCTAAACTCTTAAAATATATAAATTAAACTGGTCACAAAACCATTTATGTTTTTAGGGGTCAGTAATAACCTATTCCTTAGCATTCTCTTCTCTGGTTTTTATTCTTACTTGTCTCTAAAGAGGCTCTCTCAAAAGTCATATATATAAATATATACATATATACATACATACATATACATATGTATACGTATATACATATATACATATATACATATGTATATATGCATATATATATATGTTTATATATATGTATATATGTATATATGTATATATTTATATATACAAATCCATAAGCCCTCTCGTGGACTTTGTTTTCCATGACTTTCAGTGACCCCCATTTGATATCACCAGCTACCTGCTCCTTCTTGGAACTTCCCCTCTCTTCTGATTTCCAAGACATTATGCATTCCATCATGCATTATGCCTAGTCCTTTGATAATGCCTCTGTTTCCTCTAGCTTCTCTTATTTTTCTTGACCTGTTGCTGTAGGCATTTCCTCAGGCTCAGTTTCACCCTTCTAGCCTTTTCTCTTTACAATCTTCCCAAAATAGCTAATCCACTCAAGCATCTACCGTTCCCTCTGTGCTATATGGATACTCCCAGATCTGTATCGCTATACAGTCCATGCCTTCATAGGAGCATTTCCTCCAGTCAGCTCTCCTTCAATTTTAACAAGTCTACAGCAAAACTCATTGTTCTAACCTCTAAACCAAGACCGCCTTCCAGTTATTCTCTCTCAGTCAAAGGAACCATTCTCATGTGGTTCAGTTTTCCCTTTATTCTTCATAACCAGCCAGGCACACAATCCTATAGATTATTTTCTCGGAAATACATATTTTATATCTCTTTCTACCTCTTTTGTGTGTACCACCATCATTCAAGTCACACCCAGATTATTGCACCAATTTTCTGGCTGGCCACACAGGATTCATCTGAACAATCAATACATCTGGATGCCTTCTCCTTTCTGATATATTTGCATCATGGTAACCACCTGATAAAACATCTTTATTGACTTTATTTCCTTCTGCAGAAGATCTAAACCCCTCTGTGTGTTTATTGGTAAGATACAGGGACTGAATGTGGTTGGTTTGTCAGAATTAGAGAGAGGAGGAGGGAGAAACTATAAGCATAAGGTGAGGCTAGAGAGGTCTTAAGAGCAATAAGGCCTTTGCTAAAGACTCTTATCTTTATCCTAAGGAAAATGTGGAACCACTAATATATATTAAGAAATGAATGACATATATGTGACAATATCAGTTTGCATTTGAAAAAGTTAGAAACAAACCTCTAAATGCAGATTTAAGAATGGGTTGTAAGGAGCCAACAATGGAAGCAGAGAATCTGGTTAGTCAGAAATCTATTGCAATAATTCTGGGAGAGGTGGTGGTGGCTTGGGTGAGGGTGATGGTGAGAGATATAGAGAGAGCTTGTGGATTTAAGTTATATAAAAGGTACAGTTTTAAGGCACTTAGAGTTAAGAAAAACTTATTGACATTTTTAAAAATGTCAATATAGTGACAAATGGCAGAAAAAAAGCACATAAGAATTTCATCAGTGGCATAAAGGAGGGAGCCATCAACTATAGTTCAGGTAAGTCAGAGATCTTTCAGAAGAGGAGACACCTAAACAGTCTTTGAAGGTGGTTTGGCATGAAACAGATCAGGAAGGGAATAGATATTCCAGGCAAAAGGAATAGCACTTACAAAGATAGAGGGATAAAACATCATATGTGTTCATTAAACTCTAAATATTTAAATTTGACTTACATTAGTGTGTAAGGGTGGGAGTGGTAGTGACAAAAGTGGCTAGACAAGGATTAGTGGATCAGTGTGCATAAAGTGACTTGTTGGACTTTATCTTATGGATTTGGGAGTCATTTAAAGATTTGGGACAGTGAAGGATCATGATGATATTTGCATTTAGAGCCTTTACTTGAGTAACAGTGAAGAAAATGGGTTAGAGCAGCGGTTCTCAACCTTCCTAATGCTGCGANTGGACGGACAGGCATATATATTGGGTTGTCGGAAAAGCCATGACATATTTTTCTATGTTTTCGTTGCAAAAATGTGTCATGACTTTTCCGACGACCCAATAGTCCTCTGTTCAGAATGTAGATTTTGACTTAATCGCTGTTTTCAGCAAAATACCAATGACAGGACAGGCTCTACCCACAGAGATTGTATTTTAATTAGTGTAAGGATCCTTGCTTTAGAAAATTTTTAAATCTGACCAGTTGATTCTAACCCACAGTCAGGGAGGATGGAAAGTCCACTGTGGTAAAGTACCTACTACGACAAAAGGAAGCAGCGTACAAAATACAGGTCTTACCTGTCCTAGGGAATTGGTTAGACTTTGGGGAAAAAGTTTCCTTTAAGCTAGGTTCACTAGGCGAGTAATTTGAAATCTTAGGAAATAGTACCTGGGGATCTGGATGTATATTTAGTGTGTGTGTCGGAGACAGGAGGCAGTATTGCCATCAAGGGGGATAACCTGAGTTATTGTGCCAATGCTGCTGAAGAAACACCAAGATGGTGGACAGATCCTTATTCTCCAGCTTCCTCACCAGTCATCAGAATGCACTATGATTATTTTGTAATTCCCCAAATCATGCCTTATGATCTGTTGATATTTTGAATTTATAGCCTCCCAATTAAATTTTTTACCTTAATCTTATTGTCAATACATTTACAAACCATCTTCTAGAAAGGTTTCTGCAGAAAACTAATCCCATTGGTTATAGCTTTTGCTCTTCTCAGTTCCCAGTGGTACTCCCTACCTTATCCAAGTTTGAGTGCTTGGGCTCGCTCCACTTATCACACCACCAAGCAAAATCGGATCCTTTATCTCACTGGATATTATCAGTGCCAGGCACAGGGTCCAGCCTGGGATGGCTCATTTAAGATGACTCATCTGTCCCGGACAGGTGCTGCCCGTCCGTACGCTCTCAGAGGAATACATTCTAAAAAACAAGAACTTACCTCATGCCTCCATCTTGCCTTTTCTCTTTTGGCCCTTTGGAAATGTTCTCATTTACCTTTCTGATCACTGGCTTCACTGGTTTTGACTGGCTAAAGAGCAAGATAGAGAACAGGAATAGATGAAATCTTGTCTTCGTGGGGCAAGAGAGACCTTCATACAGAGAGTATCTTGAACTTGTGTTTACCTTCTAAAGCAATCAGTCAGGATAGCAAAGAATGCATATCTGCAGAATGGTCAGGACAACCATCATTAAAAAGAGACCCTGTCTCATCTGTGGGTGGAGCAGGGCAAATACAGTCAGTTCCTGGGAAAAAGTTGCTTGCTTATACTTGAAGGCAGAGACTTCATCATCATTACCCAGGCCCCTCGGTGAAGGTATCCATGGATGAGGTATAAAATATAAAAGGTATATTGTGTGAGCTTAGTAAGTGGGAAAAGTCATCACAACTTTCCCAATAGGGAAGTCCTGTGATCTCAGGTTATGCAGCCTCCTTCTCTCTAGTATTTCTCTTCAGTTCATCAAATGGCTCATCACTTCACCTCTCTGGATCTGTTTTCTCATCTGTAAAGTGCAGAAGTTAGACCCCAGGCATGTACTGCCCACTATGAAATCCACTAGCCACATGTGACTATTGAGCATTTGAAATGTGGCTAGCCTCAATCGAGATGTGTGGTAGGTATGAGCCATGTGCTGAATTGTGAAGATTTAGTACAACAAAAGGATGTAAAATATCTTATTCATAATTTGTATTGACTATATGTTAAAATAATATTTTGGATATATTGGCTTAGATAAAATCTGTTATCAGAATTAATGTCACATTGGCTTTTTAAAATATGAAAACTACAATAGAATACTTAGAATTACATATGTGATTCTCACTATGGGTCATTTTATATTTCTATTGAATAGCACTACCCTAGCTGGTATGTAAAGTTCCTCTTAGCTCCCAATTCTATGACTCTAAGTGTTCTTATTTTATTTTATTTTTTTTAA
>NW_017731796.1:1679515-1680935 GCF_001890085.2 Hipposideros armiger
TACCCAAAAGTTTTGAAAACATTATCTGTAAAGATATATGTACCCTGACATTCATTGCAGCATTATTCATGGTTGCCAAGACATGGAACAACCTGTGTCCTTTGGCAAATGATTGGATAAAGAAGATGTGATATATACACAATGGAATACTATTCTGCCATAAGAAAAGATGAAATAGTGCCATTTGCAACAGCATGGATGGATCTTGAGAATATGCTATGTGAAATAAATCAGACAGAAAAAGTAGAGAAACATATGATTTCACTCATATGTGGGATAAAAAGCTGAAAGCAATAAATGACCAAGACAAACAAACAAAAATGCATAGACACAGACAACAGTATTGTGGTTACTGGAGGAAAAAGGGAGTGGGGGGCAGGTAGAAGAGGATAAAGGGAATCAAATATATGGTGATGGAAGGAGATTTGACTTTGGGTGGTGAACACATAATGAAATATACAGATGATATATTATAGAAATGTACATTTGAAACCTATATAATTTTATTAACCAATGTCACCTCAATAAATTTAATAAAATTAAAGTAAAAAAGATATAGATATTAAATGAAGAGACTTCCCTGAGGTCAGGAGTCCTGATCCTTTCTTCTAGTAGAATCCCTTGCATATCCTTTTTGTGTTTTGAATATACGGGAAACATTCCAAAGTTAAATGATAAATGGTCCAAATTAAAACAGGAGTGACTAATATGAATTCTTAAAAACTTTTAAAAATAGCAACTCCACTATTATCACTGAATTTTTTCATCTATCTTCTTCATTAGATTATAAACCCCTTAAGGGAGAGGACCATGTCTTATTCATCAAATCCTCACATCCTGGATTACTTTTCAACAGAAATACCCACGTAATGAATATTTGTCAAATGAATGAACAAATTAACTTTAGTCAGAAGATGTGGGGGAAAGCTCCCTAGGCAGTAGCAGTGCATGAAGGCATTGAAGTGAGTTCAGATAATTACAGTTTTGTGAAATATTTCCTGATTACCTTTCAAAAATGGATTTAGGTAGGAAACTTGCAAAAACAATTTTAATGTGCATTAATCTGTGAGGCAGTGTTCTATATAGTGACAACAAGCTAGGGAGAAATACCATAAGTTCAGTTGTTTTATGATTTCCCTCAAGCATTTTTCCCCTAAAATATACTTTATAACTTTGTACAGAGACATTTTAAAGTGTACTGTTAAATTTTCATCATGACAGTAGGTAACTTCTGTGTAGACTTTAAAGCATTTTAGGACAGTATCAAGTTCAGAATAGAAGAGGTAAACAGGCTGCCAAACCAGCATGGTAAATCTTAGGGCATTTAAAGTGCAGATGCAAGATAATATCTCATAAATTGCTCATCTGGTTTTACAGAATATTGGATAACAAACCCTCAGGGAAGAAGGTACAAACAATT
>NW_017731796.1:1682705-1683939 GCF_001890085.2 Hipposideros armiger
TTTTTAATTATACAAGTCACTCTAACATAAAAAGAAGTTCAACCTCATTCAGACTAAGGGAAATAAAAATTAAGTGACAGTTAATATTTTTCATGGATCATATTGGCAAAGATAAAAACTGGAAATGCTATGTTGAGTTAGGGGTTGAGAGTGAGGGGAAATAAATATTCTCAAACATTTTTTTGGTGAAAGGGTAAACTGATACAGAGAGCTCCAATGGAAAGCAATTTGGCAATCTCTATCAAAAATAAAAATGCAAAAACCTTTGATTCAAGCAATTCTATTAGTAATTTATCCTAAAGACAATTATTTTCACAAATGCAAAATGAGGAATGCATAAGTATATATACTGCAGCATTATTTGTAATAGCAAAAACTAGAAAGCAATAGAAATATCCATCAATAAATTTCAGGTTAAATAAACTGTAGTAGTTCCATACTATGGGATACTGTCCAGCCTTTAATAAGAATAAAATTGGTCTTTATGTAATAATATAATCTGCAATCTGCAACATAAACTTCAAAGTAAAAAATGCAAGATGCAAAACATTGCGTGGAAAAAGTTACCATTTGTGTAAAAGTATTTTTTCATATATACTTTCTTAAACATAGAATACCTCTAGATAAGAAACAATTAATTACAAGAGTTACCTCTGGGGAGGGACACTGGGTGACTAGCATACAGGGATTGGAGAAAGATCCAAGTTTCACTACATTCCCTTATACCTTACATTTTTCCCTGTGAGTATATTACCAAATCAAAACTAATTTTAAAAATTTAATCTCCATCAATAGCTGCCTGATCCTGGTTTTTAAAGTAGTAGTATCTTAGACTTGGAAGGAACTTCACAGGTTATCTCATCCAATCTTTTACCAATGCAGGAAACCATTCTCCTACAAGAGCTGTACCTGGTCCTTTATTTATTTATTTATTTATTTATTTATTTATTTATTTATTTTTGGAACATTTTATTAATGGGAGCCTTCTCCTTGTTCAAACTGCTTGTTCTACTTTGGGGTAGGCTAAATACATTTCTTCACTGATCAGTTTAGTATTTTTTTCTTAAACTTTTAAAAATTTATTTTTTCTATTTTTCATTTACAGTTGCCATACAATACTATATTAGTTTCAGATGTACAACATAGTGATTAGACATTTATATAACTTACTAAAAATCTAAACTAAATCTAGTACCCATCTGACACCATACACAGTTATTACAATGTTATTGAC
>NW_017731796.1:1685340-1694610 GCF_001890085.2 Hipposideros armiger
TTTTTTCTTCTTCTTAAAAAAGTCCTTTTATTATTTTTTGTAATACTGCTTTGGTGGTGATAAACTCCTTTAGCTTTTTCTTGTCTGGGAAGCTCTTTATCTCTCTTTCAATTTTAAATGTAGCTTTGCTGGGTAGAGTAATCTTGGTTGTAGGGCCTGGTTTTTTATTACTTTGAATATTTCCTGCCAATCCCTTCTGGCCTGCAAAGTTTCTGTTAAGAAATCAACTGACAGTCACATGGGAGCTCCCTTGTAGGTAACTAACTGCCTTTCTCTTGCTGCTTTTAAGAATTTTTATCTTTAAGCTTTGGCGTTTTAATTATGATGTGTCTTGGCATAGACCTTTTTGAGTTCATCTTGTTTGGGACTCTCTGTGCTTCTGGGCTTGTATATGTATTTCCTTTGCCAAGTTTTCCATCATTATTTCTTCAAATATGTTTTCATTCCTTGCTCTCTCTCTTCTCCTTCTGGTATACCTATAAGGCAAATGTTAGTTTGCTTGATATTGTCTCAGAAGCCCCTTAAATTATCCTCATTTTTTTTTCATTCTTTTTTCTTTTTGCAGTTCTGATTGGGTGTTTTCTGCTACCTTAGTTTCCAAATTGCTGATTCACACCTCTGCTTCATCTAATCTACTGTTGATTTCCTCTAATGTATTCTTTATTTTGGTTATTGTATTCTTCATTTCTGAGTAATTTTTTTTTCTATCTCTGTTTTTATGTTTCCTACCTCTTTCTTAAAGTTCTCCCTGAGATCATTGAGCATCCTTAAAACCAGTGTTTTGAATTCTGCATCTGGTAGATTGCTTGCCTTCATTTTGTTTAGTTCTTTTTCAGGAGGTTTGTTCTGTTCTTTCATTTTGGACATGTTTCTTTGTCTCCCCATTTTGGTTACCTCCATGTGTTCCCTTCTATGTATTAAGTAGATCTGTTGGTCCTCCTGGTCTTAATAGAGTGGCCATATGTATTATGTGTCCTGTGAGGCCCAGTAGCTCAATCTTCCTGAGCTGGGTGTTGCAGGTGTGTCTATTGTGTGGGTTGTCTGTGCCCTCCTGTTGTAGTTGAGACTTAGTTTCCATTTGCATGTCAATGGGAGGGATTGATCCTTGGGCTGATTGGTTGTGAAAACTGGCCAGACTACAGTGGAGGAGCTGTTGTGCAGGTGCTGACTCTATAGAGCAGGGTTCACTTTAACAGGGCTCTGGTGCCTGCTCAGTCTGCCCTTTGGGTGCATTGTCTATGGGGGTGGCCTGGTGGTACTCTGATATGCAGTTTGAAGCCAGCCACTGGAAAGCTGGCCTTGGGGCCTCCTCAGAGGGGCCCCGCCACAGGCCAAATTCAGCCTCTGCCTGTACCCTGCCCAGAGCCAACTGACGTGAGCCACAAAGCCATCTGTAGATGTCTTTCACCTTCACTCTGCTTTGAGGTGCCTGGGAATAGCCAAGCTGTGAACCGAGGCCAGCTGCCACTAGTGCCAGGCTTGGGACTGCTCAGCAAGAGGTACAGGGCATGCCAAGGCCAGGTGATGCTTGTTTGGGGTTTGTGAACCTTTGAGAGATTTTTAGGAAAGTCCTCAGCATAAGACAAAAAGACAGGCTATTTGTACAGAAAAACCACAGGAAGTGGTTTGGGTGTGCCCAAAAGTTGGGTGGTGTGGGGTCTCAAGGAATCACCAGGAATCACCAGGGCAAAATGACTGGTGTTAGCCAAATTGGTGAAGATTCAGATATGGTGGCTGCATGCTGGGAGTGGCAAGGGCTCAATATAAAAAATATGCCTTCTGCTAGCACTACTGTTTGGGAAAAGCTGCCCCAGCAGCCCTTGCCCTGAGGCCAGACAATGCAGTTCCTGCCCATATGTCCCTGGAGCCTTTCAAGCTGCTACCCCAGCACTGGAACTCAGAGAAAATGAGTACAGCAGTGAATAAGTCCGTGTGTGAGCCCTTTAAGAGGAATGCCAGTGATAGCAGCAGCCCTCTGTCTCACTCAGCCATAATCTCCACTGGTTTCCATAGCCAGAAGTTACGGGGACATCTCTTTCTGGTACTGGAACTCTGGCCTGGGGAGCCTGGTGTGTGGCTGGAACCCCTTGTTCCTCAGGGGGAACCTCCACAGCCAAGATATCCCTCCCAATTTTTAACCACCACATATGGGTATAGGACTAGCTTAGGGGTCGGCAAACTTTTGAGATAGAAGAGCCAATCCTGTCCCTCAAAACAATTTAAAAATTAAAAAAAATTAAAAATAAAAATAAATAAAAATTATTCGCGAGCCATAACACAAATGAAATCACCATTATGTGAATAATATGCTTTAAAATTTTTATAAATGAAACTATGATAGTTTTATTTTCATTTTCAATTTTACTTCAGAGCCACATGTACGTACCCAAAGAGCTTTATGTGGCTCGCGAGCCGCAGTTTGCTGACCCCTGGGCTAGCTTATCTTCCTCATCTCTGCCCCTCCTTCCAGTCTCAAGGCAAGTTCTTCTGTATGTCCTTAGTTATAGAACTTCTGTTCAGGCAGACTTCAGGCAATTCCCAAAGATGGTCTGTAGTTTAGCTGTAGTTCTGACATGGTTGTAAGAGAATGCAAGCACAGCATTTACCTACGCCTCCATCTTGACCAGACATCAGTAATATTTATTAAATACTTTATGGGTATTTGGCTTTGTGTGACTGTTGTAATTCCTTCATTATATAGATCCCAAAGTGTTTCTCTTTCTTTGGCACTCATTTATTTTCCTTTTGTTTTTCAGAGAAGTACATAAGTATCCTTTAGCAACTGGAGAATCTTTATTCTGTGCTAAACATGCTCTGCTTTCTATCCTGTTCCTCATAAGAAATATGGAGTGGTTTTCAGACCTTGGCTCAATTCTGGAAATTTTTATTTATTTATTTTTTATGTATGCCTTCGACACAGTTGTGCTCTGAACTGATTTCAACGTTCCAGAGTGACCACCTAATAGAGAAGAAATGTATTTTGATCTGGATTCTATAATGTTATTAATACAGTTGAATGCTATGTTAGCAACATTGTTTAATGGCTCAAGTTAATTTTACAGTCAAGAAAGTCAGTAAAAATAAAAAGACAACCCACAGATTGGGAAAAAATGTTTGCAAATCACATGTATGATAAAGGACTTCAGGTTATGTAAAGAACATTTGCAATTCAATAATAGACAAATAACCCAATTAAAAGATAGGCAACGAGTTTGAATAGATGATTCTCCTAAAAGGATATACAGTAGGTCAATAAGCACATGAAAATGTGCTCAGCATCTTTAGTCATTAGGTAAATGCAAATCAAAACTATAAAATACTACTTCACACCCACTATGAAAGCCATAATAAAAAAGGCAGACAATAGCAAGTGTTGGAGAGGAGATGGAGAAATTGGAACCCTTATACATTGCTATTGGGATTATAAAGTGATGCAGCCACTTTGGAAACAATTAGGCAGTTCCTCAGAGATTTAAATATAGAGTTACCCTATTATCCAGCAATTCTGCTCCTAGGTATTTGCCCAACAGAAATGAAAACATATATCTACACAAACATACATCTGTAATGTTTATAGCAGTATTATTCATAATGGTCAAAAATGCAAACAACACAAATGTTCATCAACTGATGAATAGATAAACAAATACAGTATACACATACAATAGAATATTATTTGGCCTGAAAGAGGAATGAAGTACTACTGTATTTTACAAAATGGATAAACTTGAAAATATTATGCTAAAAAGCCAGTCACAGAAAATCACATATTGCATCATTTCCTCTGTATGAAATGACCAAAATAGGCAAGTCTATAAAGACAAAAAGTATATTAGTGATTGCCAAGCAATGGGAGTAAGGGGAATGAGGAATAACTGCTAAGGAGTATAAATGTTCTTTTTGGGATGATGAGAATGTTCTAAAACTCGATTATGGAGATGGTTTAATAACTGTTAATATACAAAAACTACTGAATTTTACACTTTAAAGAGGCAAATTTTACACTTTAAAGGGGTGAATTTGATGGTATGTGAACTATATCTCAGTAAGGCTGTTTTTTTGTTTGTTTGTTTTTAAAGTGGACTCTGCTGGTAAGGAATTCTTATTGATTTTATTCATGAATTCCATTGGCAACCTAGTGTTAGATCACTACTAAGAATGTTTTTAAATGTGAAAATAAAATACATAGGACTGCGAATGAAAGCAATTAACTGACATACAGGTTTACTCTCAGGCTCTTTTGATTTCTTAAATAGCGTCAAATCATGTCTCCTTTGTTACTGTTGATTTTGAAACTTAATGCAGAGATTTATATTCATTTTTGTTAAATTTCATCTTGATTGCTTTTCATCTATATATCCTGTCAAGGTCTTTTTGATACCTTACATTGTCATTCCACATATGTCTCTTTGAACTTTGTTGGAGATATAATAAACATTCCTCCTTTTTCTCCATCTGAATTACTGATGGGAATGTTGAATAGCAAGCACATGTCTAGGTCCAGACCTTATAGCCCTCAACTAAAGACCTTCCTACATTTACTGTTATTGCATAGACCTACACATATTCTTTTCTTTCTTTTCTTTTTTCATTTTTTGTTGTTGTTGTTTTGTTTTGTTTTTTTGCTTCCAACTATATGAGTCTCATTTTATTCTTTTGGTGATCTCTTCCAGAGTTAACTACTTCTGTTTTTAGGTGAAATGTCTAAGGAATCCACTTCAAATATTGGCTGTTCTGTGAGCATGGCCTTTCCCTGTACTTCAACTCAGAATTAAGATTTATGATCCTTGTTTTTTATATTCCATTCTCAGAGTAGTTTTCACTTTAGACGTTATCTGAAGACAGTCTTATGCTTTATAGCAGTTGTCTACAACCAGGCTCTTGCTTCTCCAGGAACACTACATCAGATGGATTTAAATATATATTAAACAAAGAGGCATTCTCTCAAATGTGTGAATGCATTTTATTCTTAGACAATCTACATGACATGTTTTTCTTTAAAACAATGCCTCTGCTCCAAATAAATCATGGTCAAAATAAATGAAGAGCTCAAGATAACATCAGTCCCATTTGTCCTAGTCCTGATGTGTGGATGAAAAGCAGCAGCCAGTTATGATGACAACAGTGATAGATCCAAACCGCCAATTTGGTTAACAATTTTCCATTTCTAAACCATTCTTAAAGAAAAACATATATGGGGTTATACCGTCCTCATGTCCAGCAAAGGAACCATGCCATCCGAATTCATGTTTTCATCAATAAAGAACTGGTAGTTTTTGATATTAGCAAGGTTGTGCTTGATTTGTTGGGCAGCCCCTGTCATAAAAGGTTTTAGTCATTCTGGTCTCTGTTCTTCAAGTTTCCCTTTGATGGATTTCATGTAGTTTTTGATATACTTCTTATAGGCTTCTTTTATGAAGCTTGTTTCCTGCAAATGATGGTTCATGTGATTACTGTGCTTTCTGTACTTTGGCCCTGTGGGTCCTCAGCAGAGCAATTCCTCCAATAAGCGAGTCATCAGTGTGACCCTTTGTCCTACTGACCATCTTCCCCTCCACCTCCAGGCACAGCTCCTCCGTGATCTCCCGGATCTTGTAGATGTTGGAGAATGTCTCATCATGGCTGATGAGGTCCCAGAAGATGATTAGGATTGAGGCTGGAAGGAGATGATGATGGTGGCACTGGCTTATCAGGAGCTGGGAGTTTGGAGCCAGGATGATGCAGCCCCAGCAGTAGGGCCTAGGGGTGGACTGGTTGGGGGGCTGGGTTTAATGGGGGAGATAATACATTCAGTGTACAAGGGGAGTTGTGGGAGGAGCAGATGAGACTGGTGAGGTAGGTCAGTAGCCAGATCATGAAAATGCCTAACACATCAAACTAAATATGGCGTATTTATAGATCATGTAAGACTTTAATGCTCTAAAGTATTTTTCTGATATTACAATTTAATAACCTTGTCCAAAAAAAAATGAAGTGTAATGAATTTGGCATGACTTTTCTCTGTGAACCCATTTTTGTCATCCAGTCAACTCTTACTTTTTTCCAAGTGCTTAAAAGATATCTCTTTAGTAATCTCTTAAATAATTTTTCCAGGGTTGGCACATGGATTGAAGACAAGAATAAACTGTGAGCAATAAGAAAGAAAAATAAAGCCAACTCAATAAAGAGAAGTCAGAGGAGGGAAGTAGAAGGAGGCCAGGCAGTGCTCAAAATTGAGTTCAAGTTGTTCATAACCGCAAACCCATTTTTGTTGTATTAATAATGAGACAATAATGTTGTATTAAATTCTCCTCTCTTTTTTTGGCTTAAAGTGTTTTGAGTGTTTTGAGACTTCTTATTGACAGACTCCTAGCTATTACAAATATATTGTCTTCTATGCTTTTCTGAGACGGTATATGCCTTCTTGAAATGTATTGTGACTTTCCCCTTCTAATCTATTGGCTGTTTCTTTTGTTGTTGTTGTTTGTTTGTTTTTTTAGCTGAGCCATCCTGCCACCTGTTGGCAGCTCAGCAGCAACTCAGCTCAGGCCAGGAATAGAACCACTGCTGCTCAGAGCTCGCACTCTTGAGCGAGCTCTTAACCAACTGAGCCACTTGGCCGGCCTTGGCTGTTTCTTTTGAATGAAACTCGCTCTTGTTTCATATTGCTATCCATTTCATTGTCCTTTTTTCTTTTATATTGTTCACTCCATCTGTAATCCACCTCTACTCAAAATCCTAACCATTCTTCAAGACTCACATCCAATAACTAAATAAGCCACAACCTCTAACAACCCAGGCCTAGTATTTGCTCAATATATTTTTTATTGAATTGATTAATTGAACTGATATTATCATCATCATTATGCAAATGGCAAAAAATAGGCCCCCAAATTAAGTGACTTTCTCTAACATAAGCAGCTATTAAGGAATAGGTATAGGATAGAATCTATTCCTGGTATTTTGTAGACATACAATAAAGATTATTGATAAACTCATTCTTTCATAGCACAACTATTTATTGACTTCAATGTGTCAGGCACTGTTCTAGTTGCTGGATAATTAGCAATGAATGAAACAGGAGCAAATGAAATGAATAAAAGGGAGCTCATATTCAAATCTAGAAGAGGGATAGTAAGTAAAAGAACATAGTGTTATGGAGAAAAATAAAGCAGGGAAGGATGGATAGGGTATGGGGATGGGTGGGGGAAAGAGGCAATCCTAAAGCAGGGTCATCAGAGAAAGACTTACTTAGCTGCTAACATTTCAGTAAAAACTAAAAGAGATAAAGAAACCAGTCACGCAAATATTTTGAGGGAAAGTGATCTGGGCAGAGAGAAAGAAAAACCAAGAACAAAGGTCCTGAGGCTGAGGCACGCCTGCTGTAATCTAAGAACTGAAGACCTGGTGGCAGAGAGGAAAGAGTGTATGAGGTCTGACAGCTATGTTCGTGACCTCATCCTAGAAAAAGTGCTATACACCTCATTGCTGAATATCACTACGGCCACCTTTTAAGTACTTCCCTTTGGAAGCATTGCACTGATGCCAGCACCTAGTCCACCCTTCAAAGCAATTTTGGAACTCTTTCTAGAAGGGCCATCAGAGCTGTCATCATATTACACTTGATGTTCTGAATGTCATCAACATGTCTTCTTTCAATATTTCCTTTATCTTTGGGTAAAGAAAGAAGTCATTGGGGGCCAGATCAGGTGAGTACAGAGGGTGTTCCAATACAGTTATTTTTTTACTAGCTAAAAACTCTCTCACAGAAAGTGCTGTGTGAACTGGTGCATTGTAGTGATGCAAGAGCCATGAATTGTTGGTGAAAGTTCAGGTCGTTTTCGTCTAACTTTTTCATGCAACCTTTTTAGCACTTCCCAATAGTAAACTTGGTTAACAGTTGGTACAAATTCACAATGAATAATCCCTCTGATATCAGAGGAAGGTTAACAACATCATTTTGAGTCTTGATTTGGACTGACAAACTTTTTTGGTTGTGGATAATTGGATGACTTCCATTGTGCACTTTGATGCTTTGTTTCAGGGTTGTATTGGTACACCATGTCTCATGACCAGTGATAACATGGCCCAAAATATCGTCTTGCCTCTCCAAAAGGTCTTGACAAACTTCGACTTTCTTTGCTTTTGTTCATTGGTGAGCTCCTTCGGGACCATTTTTCCACACACCGTTCTCATGCCAAGATTTTCAGTTAAGATTTTCCTGTGTCTCTATCAATGTTTACTTGATCTGCTATGCTTCTCACAGTCAGCTGATGATTTTGACACACAATTCAACAAATTTTTGCAATGTTTTCATCAATTCTGCTTGTTACTGGCCACCCTGACCTCTCTTCATCAATAACACACTCTCTCCCCTCAGAAAAACACTAAACTCATTTGTACACTTCCATTTTCTTCATGGCATTATCCCCATAAACTTGAACTAACATGTCCCTGATTTCATTTCCACTCTTGCCAAGTTTAACAAGAAATTTGATGTTTGTTCATTGCTCTAATTCAAGCTTAGACATTCTTGCTACAGCACACAAAAACATGCAACAACAATAATGAATGCCACTCAGCAAGACACCACCACAAGTTGATACGAACACAACTATGAGACACTGATATACCAAGGTTATAAAACTTTACCGACCTGTTTGTACTGTGCTGCTAATTTAAGCATATGATGGCAAGTTTGCAAACTTGATTTTCAGAATTCGTAGTGAGGGAAACCACAGGAGAAGTGATCAAAGAGACACCCATGGGCCAGATCAAGTAGGATCTTTCAGCCCTTTAAATACTTTGACTTTTACTCTAGTGAGATGGAAAGCCATTGAAGAGTTTGAATAGAAGTGTTTTGTGTTATTAACTTTTAAGTATCCTTTTGGGATGCTGTATTAAGTGAATAAATTGAAAAGGAGACAAGAACTAAATTTGATAATCCAGTTAGAAGGCTATTTCAATAATCTAAGCAAGAGAGATAATGGAGGCTTGGTCCAGGATAGTTACAATGGCAGTGAGAAGTGGTCTGCTTCTGGATATGTATTTTAAGATAGAGCTGAATGATCTCCTCATATTAATTGCCCAAGTTCCTGACCCTCAGGTAGCAAATAAACAAATTAGAAAGTTCAGTGAAATTTGTTTTAAATAGCCCTTAAAAAGTAAATTATACTTTTTTATAATAATTTTTTTTAAGATTTTTATTGGGGAATTGGGGGGATGAGAACAGCGCTGGGGAATTGGGGGAAGGGGAACAGACAAGTTGCTGTCGTTTTGTTCTTCAGTCTA
>NW_017731796.1:1695775-1709498 GCF_001890085.2 Hipposideros armiger
TCTCTCTCTCTCTCTCTCTCTCTCTCTCTCTCTCTCTCTCACACACACACACACACACACACACACACACACACACACACACACACACACACTTGTATCCCAAAACATTTTATTTGGCTCAGGTGATCTTTAGAATGTCATGCAGAACAACTTCCTATTCCATACTTTTCCTTTTTAAACTCCTGTTAGATACTATGTTCCTATTATACCCATGTAACAAATTAATGGATGAAAAAAATTAATTTATCTAGTCAATTTCTTTTGTCTGTACAAAATAAAAAACTTGTGGGACAGAGGATTTGTCCCAATTACTAACTTTTGGACCGCTATCCATTGTTTTCAAGATTGTTTACCACCTGGTTCTTTCCTGACTAATTGTACCCATTTCCTGTTGTGATGGTACTTCCCACTGCAGCCAGGTGAATCTGCTAGTTATCCTATGCACATGACTCACTCCTTCCTTTTAGTCATTTTTCTGACCATATTCTAGCCTGAATTTGTTGTTACGTCTCTACTTCATGCCACCTCCTTTCTTGTTTCAAAACATTTTTCAAAACTCCGTGTGACCTTCCCAGATTAACCTGCTCCTAATAAGTCCAACAGCCCCTTACAATATATACATCTATATTAAAATGTGATGCTTTTAAGCCTTTTATTGCATCAAGAAAAAGATGATATTTCTAGTACAGAATTCTGGGGCTGGAAGGCATCATAAAAGTTGTCTATTTTAATTCCTCCATTTTCCAGATGATGAAAACTGAGGTCTAGAGATCTTACCTTCCTTAGGACCAGATCTCCAGGTCTCCTGACTCCTCACCTAGTGTTCTTTCTACCACCTCATGCTCTATTTTATAAATTACCTCCTTCCTTCAGGACAATTATTTTAATCTTGTTACTGGCACAACTCAACCAGTGATGTGATAATACCAGAGTATCTATCTTCTGTCACAAACTAGCTGTTAATATTTGGAAGTTACTTGACCTGTTTGTCTCATTTCTTCATCTGTGAAATGAGGATAGTGGTAGTACCTACCTTATAGGGTTATTGTGAGGGTTTTTTTTGGTTTTTTTGTTTTTTATCTGAGCCATCCCACCACCTGTTGGCAGCTCAGCTAGGGCCGTGAATCTAACCGGTGACCCTGTTGCTTAGAGCTCACACTATTGAGTGAGTTCTTAACTAACTGAGCCACTCGGCTGGCCCTTATTGTGAGGTTTTAATAAGATGATCCACAGCATATGATAGACACTCAATAAAGTTAGTGGTGGTAGTGATGGTGATGAACATAGTGGTGAGTACAAAATATTTGTACTGGTTTTGTTTTGTTCGTTCTTTGAGTGTTGTATCCTGGTTCCTCTTCTCCCTTTCTTAAACTTTCTTCTTTATCGGGGCTCTCACAAATGGCAATTTATATCCTTACTTTCAGCTATTGCATGAAGGCCCAGAACAAAGGAAGCCATCAATATTACATCAGAGAAGCAGTGAGTAGGTATGGACCATCTGGCTGAGATGATAGAAAAATAAGTGAGGCTTGGTTCTCATCTTCAAATAACAAGGAACTTAGTTGGCAAGTCAGATCTAAAATCCCAGGAATAAAGTATAATTAAGTACCCAATTCTTAAGTAATTTAAGGTGTAGCAGCTGATTGGAGAATGAATTGCTAAACCTAGACTTGAGTAATCAGGGAAAACTTCTGATGACAAAGGACTTGAGTCAAGGCCTGGGGTCTAGGTTAATGTAGAAGAAGACACGCACATTTCAGAGGGTGGGCACAGGGAGGAGTGCTCTGTGAATACAGAGGAGACTGGCACGGCTAAAGGATGGCATCGCCATTCATTTTCCACTAACTGAAATGCAAAGCTTTGCCTCCATTTCACATCCTCCCTTTTCTTGGATATGCTTATCAACCATCTACTAAGTTCTGCCCTTCAAAGTTCTGAGTTTTTTTCATTTTCACCACCATTTCCTGTGTTCAGACTCTCAACCTTCTCTGTTGAAGAGTTGCTTAAATATACTCTTGTTAGTTTATCTCTAGTTTCTCCTGGCTTCTGTTTTCTCCTAGAACCACTACCTGACATAACTTCCTAAAACACAGGGCAGATGAAAATAATAGTTGCAATGCACTGACTACTTAGTAATCCAGAAGTAGCATATGTGTGTGTGTATATATATATACACACACACACACACACACATGCGCGCGCGCGCGCACACACACACAGCCAAAAAAATGTATACACATGTTAAGAAAGGAAAATACTGTATTAAAATTATAATACTCAATATATACTGATAACAAAAGATGAATACAAGTCACATTTGACTTCTTCAATTACAAGAGGTGCTCAAAGTGGTTACCTTCAGCATAATTTAAATACAGCTTTTTTCCTTTCTTAAGATGTGTATACATCATTTTAGAACTGCGTGTGTGTGTGTGTGTGTGTGTGTGTGTGTGTGTATTATATAAAGGCTCAGACTTAGAGAATTTAAATGACTGACCCAAGGCTACACAACTGATGAAAGTTAAATAGAGGATCAAAGCCCACCTCATTCTGAATTCAAGATCCATGCATCATCCCAAACCATACAGCCCGCATTACTAAACCAAACACTGCAAATAGTGACAGCTTATTTGATTATGGTCCCCAGTGTCTCCAATCCAGTACCCTTATATGCAGCCTCTCTTATACCCATCATCACCAGACATATGCCCATGCCCCTTCCCCAGATTCCGCCCCACCTGTACATACAAGCATGCACATGCGCACACATTATCTATTTTTGTACCAAGCATTTTATGAATTTAGTAAGATTTGAATAGTTACTAGAAGTTTCACAGTGAACACCCACAGCCTTTTGCTAACTCCTGGTTTTCTTTTGCTCTCTTTCCTATTTCAGCCTTAAGTGTTCTCACCTACTCTTAAGTCTGAAATTCACAAGAAATTCTCTCCTTTATCCTTCACAGACCAGTGTTGCCCACACCCAGGCCACAAGTGGATTATTTTTTTGTAGATAGAGTTATAAGTAACGAGAAGCAACAGACTTTGGTAAAAAATATAATCGCTTCATGTATTCTGAGAGTCTTATATTTAAATTGGTTTATTTGAGAAATTCAAGAGGGAATCTGCTAGGAGATATAGAGATGAGTAAGTTCCCATTCTGCCCCAAAATGCTTAGTCTTGTGGGAGAGATAGAAACATCCACAGAAAATAACACTACAGCATGGTATATTCTACATTAGGAGTATAAAAAGAGGAGATGCACTTAAACAAACTTGGGAGATTGGACTCCCTGGAAGAAGTGGAATTCAAGTTGAACTTGAAAGATACCTAGAATTAGTTAGACATAGAGAAATGGGAAATACATTCAAGGCAGAGGGAATGGCACGAACAAAGGCACAGAGGAGGAACGTTATGTTTTGCAAGGGAACAATTAGTTATTTAGAAGTAGATGTGGGTGAAGACTTGGAAAGGGTCTTGTAGAGCCTTGTTTGCCATGCTAAAGGGTTTGGACAACAGCCTAGACGTGGACAGACAGTAAAGCATTCTAAGCAAGGCAGTGGCATGGTCAGATTTTTTATTTAGATAGATCAGTTTCAGTCAGGGTCTCTGATGTGAAGGGTAGATTCAAAGGGGCAGTGCCGGGAGCAGAGAGGTCTGGAAGCTAATGTGGTTAGGCAGATTGAGAGGGATTTAGGACTAAGGGACAAAGCAGAGAAATGTTCAGGAGGTAAAATTGGCAGGCCTTGGTAACAGACTGAATGTTGGGGCTATTGGAAGGGACAAGGTCAGGATGACTGGGTTGGGGTGGGGTGGGGGGTGGAGTCCA
Organism: Hipposideros armiger; assembly: GCF_001890085.2. Taxonomy (NCBI): domain Eukaryota; kingdom Metazoa; phylum Chordata; class Mammalia; order Chiroptera; family Hipposideridae; genus Hipposideros; species Hipposideros armiger. Next base: position 1,699,602 of record NW_017731796.1, read on the forward strand.
GTGTGTGCTGATACCATTCACTAACCCTGGGAACACAGGTTCAACAAATGTGATTCTCATCATTGAGAAGGAAGATGATGAGTATAGTTTTGAGTATACAGAGTCTTAAGTGCCCTGTGACGTTCAAATGGAGAGGTTTTAATTGTCCACTCTCTCACTTCCTTCAGGTCTTTATGCAAATATCAGCTTCTCATTGAAGACTTCTCTGCATGCCACTCACCTAAGCAATGACAATTCCCTCTAACCTGCCATGCTGTTTTCTCCATAACAATTTAACATACTTATTATTTTTTCAGTTATCTATTTTTCAGTTGCCTGCTTTTTCTCACTAAGATGTAAGCTCATTGAAGATATTTTTTGTCTATTATATGTACTACTATATCCCCAGTACCTAGAAGAATGCTGGGCTCATTGTAGGCATTTAATAAAATTTGATAAACAAATGAATGAATGTCAATGTTGGCAGTTGCTTTCATGACCTGTTCAGGGGTAGCTGAAAAACTACCTACAGATAGTAAATTCTTTATGAGTATCTACTGCCTATGGCTTCCAACCCACTCGGATATGTGCCTCCTCCTTCCCTATCCTCTCAAAAAGAGCTTCCCATCTTACTGTCCTATTTAGTTTCCTAATTTTATAATGAGTGTGGTTCTGATTCCTGGCAAAACAAAAACCTCTGGGACTCTATCCTATAGTTTTCTAAGTGTATAAACAGATACCTTGGTCAACTCTTGGTTATTTTTCCACAGCAAGGGCCATATTGGAGTTAAATAAACAAAAACAGTATGCTGTTTGAAATCTGAGTAGTTGGCCAGAATACTTTCCATCAGAACCAGTGAAAAAGAAGAGCCTGTTGAATCAAAATGTGAAAGTGATTTTTAAATCATGCAAATCTAAAGGGCAATATAATTGTTTGTATCTTTACTTGTGCGTGTTTCTTTCACCTGTTTCAGAAGTGAAATCACTTTATCTGAAATGAATACTTCTGCCTATGCACTTGGTTTCATTTCCTCCTGACCCCTCTGTGACCCTCTTGATTCCTTGCCTGGAGTATTTCAAGTGCTTCCTAACTGGGGTCCTTACTCATAGTCTCTGTTTACCCTCCAGCCACTACTCATACTGTTTCCAGGGGGATTTTTCTGACACATGACTCTGATTATGTCACTCTATGCTTTTTTTATTTGTATGGGAATTATCTGTATACATGTTGGTTTTGACTAGAATATGAACTCTTAGAAGACTGGTATCACTTTATAGCAGTGACTAGTATAACCCCTATCACATAATTCTATTCAAAAATCTTGTTTCCCATTTTCTATGGAATAAAGTACAAAGTCATTTAAACATTATTCAAAGTTCTCTGTAATTTCACCCAACCTGCTTGTTTTTGTTTTTGTTTTTTCTTAATCTCCATCTCCTACTTTGTACTCTCCATACCACTTGGCATATGAAGTAGGGTATTCTGGGACATGAGAGACATTTTGACAAATCTGTTTTCAAAATGGCCACATCATAATATCAATATCTGTTTTTTGTTTGTTTGTTTTAATCACCAAGTAACATGGACAACAGATATCCCTGTCCCCATTTTTGACATTCATGTCTCTAATTGAGTTTCTTCTAGCCTTGAACTTTACCCCATCCTGAGTCATGGTGAAGCACATTTGGACATTGCTTGATAATTTTAAAAGTTGAAAAATGTTTGCTTTTTAGGCTAAGCCAAAATCCCTCCAGATAAAATTGGCCTTATAAAATGACCCTGTCCATACTTGCTGTTTCTTTAGCTCACTGTGAATGTTCCATCTGAGTCATGTTTTCCCCTTTGCCTTGTAGTCCACCCCCATCTTTCCTGGTTAAAACCTGTCAAAACCCTACTCATCTTTTCAACACAATTACACGGCTACCTCCTCTTTATATACTTTACTGGTCCCCCCGTTACTATTAATTCCTTCGTATTTCATGTCCACAAAAAGCTTTGCTTTTTTGTGTCTCCAAAGGGCTTTACTTACCTATTTTTTATTATTATTTTCTTATCTCTCAATTTGTTCTGAACTCTGGTGGAAACGAAGGGGCTACTTATTGGGCTTCCTTTAATCTTGTTTCCTCTACTTTGTTTATTAATCTTTTAGAGCTAAGACCATGTCAGATTCATCTTGTATCTAATGCATCTGGCTTAGTAACTAACACATGGTAGGTGCTCAACACATGTTTCTTGGACTGAATTAAGCAAATGTGCAACTGAGGACCTTAAAACTGTGCTGAAGCAGAAAAATGATGGGCTGTCTTGCTGAATGTAATGAGCAGCAGCATTTACTTGTGTAATTTCTTGTTTGCTTTTGGCATTAATTAAAATAACAGGCTAGACATTACTTCAAAGCAATCTGTGTGTGATGCAGTGACTGACAGATGTCCAAGCTGACAACTGATCTGTGGAGTTCTCAAGTCCAGAGAACTATGGATCTGACACAATACTGAAGGCTCCAGGCTTTACTGACTTTTGAAAACATAAGAGACCAGGGCAGTTGGTTAGAGCACAGTGCTCATAACACCAAGGTTGCCGGTTTGATCCCCATGTGGGCCACTGAAGCTGCGCCCTCCACAACTATATTGAAACAACTACTTGACTTGGAGCTGATGGGTCCTGCAAAAACACACTGTTCCCCAATAGAAAAAAAAAATTTTTTTTGATGATAAAAAAAACATAAGAGACCACATTAACATTAATATTTGTTAATATCACCAGCACCTGGACCCCACCTGTCACTGAAGATTTAGCTTTCTCATGTTGTTTTGTGTATTCTCCAAATGGCTGGATATCACAAGTACTCAGGGATAAGTCCACTTTGTATTCTTTTGATCCAGCCATCTCAAGGGCACCTTGACCACTTGCTCTGCTGCCATTGCCTTGCTTGCACACACATGGATATGTGTGGAGGATGTTGACTCCCAGGGCTCTCAACGTCACAATCTTTGATTTGCCAGGGGTTTGGCAGAAAATATCAAACATGTTTAAAACTTTTTCTTTTATTTGACAATTTGTTTTTAAGGATATCATTAAAGATCCTCATGAAGATTTAGCTTATGGGTCTTTATTCCAACATTGTTTATATGAGTCACTTCCAGAGTGTAATTTTGGTCAAGTGGTAGAACAGAGGTCAGACTGCAGTGACGAGTGAGTGAGGAGGAAATAGGGGCAGTGAAATTGAGGAGAGAAATGCAACAGAACCTTGAGGAGAATAGCAATAGTCCCTATTCAGAAACAGAAGGGGAGCCCATGTGACTGAGTAGAGTGAATAGGGATGAGTCTGGAGCAGGATTGCTCAAGGCTTCATGAGCCAGGGGTAGGGGGCTGGGTTTTATTTTGAAGGAGATGGAAAATAATTGGAAGATTTTAGATAGGAAATGAAATGATGTGATTTCCTGTTGGAAAACATTTACTTAGGGTATTGTTTGAAGAATACATTTTTGGGGGAAAAAGTGGAATCAGTGGGGACCAGTTAGCAGGTTATAACAAAAGACTGAATAGCCAGCAGTCAGCTTGGGTTTTACTACAACCATATTTTTTCCCCAATTACAATAACAACCCTTCAATAAACATAAAGATGTAGATTTTCCCATATTTTACGTTATTCCCTTTAGATAGAATTCCTGAAATAGAATAACTGAATAAAAGATATAATCTTTTTTTCTTAGTGCTGTAACAGCATTATTCACAATAGCCAAAAGATGGACACAACCCAAATGTCCATCAATGGATGAATGGATAAACAAATTGAGGTACATACGAGTACATATATCCAATGGAATATTATTCAACCATAAAAAGGAATGAAGTACTCATACATGCTTCAAGATGTTGAACCTCCAAAACATTATGCTAAGTGAAAAAGCCAGACACAAAAGATGAGATATTGTAAGATTTCATTTATATGAAATATCCAGAATAGATAAATCCATAGAGACAGAAAGCTGACTGATAGTTGCCAAAGGCTGGGGTGGGGTGGGTGATAGGGAGTGACCACTTAACGGGTCCAGGGTTGTTTTTTTTGGGGAAGATGAAAATGTTTTAGAACTCAATGTGAGTGGCGGTTGCACAACATTGTGAATGTCACAGAATTATACAATTGAAGTGGTTAACTTTATTTCATGTGAATTTTACCTCAATAAATAAATGTTTAAAAAGTAATTCATACATTTCTTAACTTTGAGGAAGCTTTTGTGTTTTTAATACCACTTTCTAATAGGGTGGTAGCAATTTACGTTAGTACCAGCAAGGTACAAGAGTTCTATTTTCAACATATATACCTACCTGTATGTTTGCAAATAACACTTCAGTTAAAAATTCCCATTTCTTTATTTGCTTCTCAGTCACATTTTCTCTTCTAAAAACTCTCATTTTGTCTTTTACTTATTTATCTATTAGGTCTTATGTTTCTGTTATCATTTTGTATGTGCCTTGTTAAATAAACTTTTCATCTCTTTCTCTGTTTGTTGTGCATATTTTTCCACAATCTGGCTGCCTTTTTAAAAAGTCTACAATTTTTGTTTTTACATTTTTATACCATCAAGCCTATTTATCTTTTTCAATTTTGATTTCTTCTTTTACCTCTAGACTGAGAGACACATTCTTTTCAAGAGGTCTAACTAAATATTCAATTCTAATTTTTTTGTAGCTTTCCTATGGTTTGAGCCATCAGGAATTTATTTTTAATAAAGATTTTAATAAGTTTTTCTATAGGCAATTGAGAAGTTCTAATTTTTTGCTCTTACCAGAATGATATAGTTTTGAACATGGTTTCTCATAATTGAGCAATATGCAGACCACTTTGAAAGAAAAAAAATTATCTTGGCATTTTAATAATGTCTTAAATTATTATTATGTTATTTCCTGTTATAGACTGAAAATTGTGTATCCCCCCTCCCCCTCAATTCATATGTTGAAGTCCTAACCCACAGTACTCCTGAACATGACTTTATTTGGATATAGGGTTTTTACAGATATGATTAGTGAAGATGAAGTCATACTGGAGTAGGCTGGGTTCCAAATCTAATATGATTGGTGTCCTTACAGAAAAGGGAATTTTTGGGACAGACATACGTGCTGGGAGAACACCAGGTGAATACTGGAGAGATGCTGTCATAAACCAAAGAACTACCAGACGTTATGAGAGAGACCTGGAGCAGATCCTTCCCTAGTGCCTTCAGGGAAAACATGGTCCTGCTGTCACCTTGATTTTGGACTTCTAACCTCCAGAACTGTGAGATACTATGTTTCTATTGTTTAAGGCACCCACTTTGTGGTACTTTGTTATGGCTGCTCTAACTAAATGACACATTTACATATGTACAAACTGCTACACTCCATAAACCTATAGTTCTTTTATAACTATCACAGCAAAACAAATTTACAAACTGCATACATTTAACTTTATAAATCCAACAAGTTTGAAATGAGCTACATTAAGTTAATGAGACAACTGGTATAATTTTGCTGCAACTTATATCATGGCTCCCAATATGAAAATGGTCCTGACTGCTCTCATTAATGTATAGGTGGAATACAATGCTCCCACGCTTTCTCTACTCCAGAACCTTCCTTTGTACCATGCCCATGACATCATTTAGTTTTTACTTGGCCTATTCAGTTCTCACCTGTTCTTTTTACAGTAATTATCAATGATTTATAAACACAACTGCAAACATGGGTTTGGAAATCGTGCCATAGTTCTTTGTTACCAGGTGGTCATCCAAATAATGTAGGATATGCTTATGCTACATAAACATATATTGTGCTACATTTAGATGACCATTACAATGAAAACACAAAATAAAAAATTCTCATGGGAACCTTGCAGACTCTGAAGAACACATGTGTAAACTATTAATCACACAGAGGCCTCAGTTCGCGAAAAGTATAATTCTGAGTAGCCCTCCGATCTGGTGAGATTTGCACTGTAAACAACTCTCCTTACCCTTTCCTTTCAGTTAATGAACTAGATCACTGGGACAAAGATATTTTCCTGGTGACTTCACCCTGTTTGCTTTTCTGTGTTATGTCGATTTATCCATGTCCTATTTCCCTCTCAGAGAATCTGAAGATGCTGTGATTGCTCCCTCAAAGCCAGCTTCCTTTGATGCTGCAGGTCACTAAAAATGTGAGCTGTGAACAGGGTTTATTATAATATAATGTTCTCATGACCTAGTGCAAAGGCTTAAAAAAAAAAAAACTTCAGTTCAGCTAAGAATGTGAGTTGAAACCAAATCAGTCAAAGACCAACAGGAAAGGAAGGATTTGCATAAGCATTTACTGAAAAAAAAATCCCAACAATGTAAACCTAGACTGCTGTGGTCTTGCTTCCCAAAATGCCCAGAGTAGGAACCGGAAAGCCAGCAAACCACTTCTCACGCTCTATAATTTGGAAGAGAAGAGAACTAGATTTCACAGTGTTTGGACACCTTTACTCAACTATATTATGAGCACATTTTTTTCTGTAGGTTTCTGGGAAAACTAGCATTCCTCTAAAATAAATGCAAGATTTTGCCCAAACCTGGGCCAAAAAAAAAAAGGCTTGAAAAGTTACTCAAGGTTTCTTGTAGAAATAAGTATCACAGTTGTTGAAACATCCTAAATTAATTTTACCAGTGTTTTCTAATGGATAAGCAGACATGGAACATGCTGACTTATTCCTTTGTGCAGCACCACATCCTGGGACAGGATGACAGAAGAGATGTCTGCAAGCTTGGGAGCGCTCAGTTGGGTCACTTTCCAAGATGGCTTTGAAGTCAAGATGATTCAGCTAATTCAATAGCCTCAATAATTGGGAACCTGGAGAGAGTATGTGGCATGGGGAAAGAAATCTAAATCTGAATCCTGAAAGACCTAAGATAGACATGTTACTACATTTTTCTTAGCCCTTGTTTTTACATGTGTACCTTAAAAGAAATTGACCTACCTTATAGGATATTGTAAAAATAATTGAAGCAAAATATTAACTGCTTCTGCTTGAGCCACACACAGACATGCACACAACACACACACACACACACACACACACACACACCAACACACATAAACACACAAACACACACATTATAAAATATGTGTTCGTAACTCACATACAAATATTAAATTGAACCATTTGAAATTACTAGTATTGACCATTTTTGACCTACAAAATGGCAATTTTGTATGTTTTGACGTAATATGTCTGTAAAGAATTATGGGCAATGGCAAAAAAGTAAGAAGTACTACTTCTTTGGCTAAAGAAGGCACACATCTATACTTAAAGACACAATGGAAGAGAGCTGACCCAATATGGCATACGGCCAGTACATTGGGAGAAGAGAAACGAAAGGCAGAGCACGAGATACATGTCCATCCCTAGTACATGTTTAAGAAAGAGCACAAGAGAACTGAACTAAGCACTAGGACCACTTTGACATATGTTATAGGTGCTGTGTTAACGTCACCTCTTCAGAAAAAGTAATCCCTGAGCTGAAAAAAACAAAAATGCCCAACTTTCCAAAGCAAATTAAAAATGCACCTTGATATTTATTTTTTATTTCTTTAATTAACCCTGAGGCATTGTCTAATATTGATGCCAGGATGTGAGTCATAATATTGTGCTCATTAGCCTTTATTTGCTATCACAATGGAATGGGCCAGCCCCGAGACATGCATGATTACAGTTGTTTTTCAGCTTTTCAGAGTTGCAATGAGCAATGTTCTATCAATTTGCCATCCCTATGTTCAGTCTCCTGGAAATAACTTGCCACCCCCAGATTTTGTCTATGATTAATGGTTCAGAGCTTGACTTTTCAACCAGGTGACTTTCCAACCCAGTGGCTAAACAGATTCCTGTGGCTTTGTCCAGAGAGGAGACAGGATGACCACTAATAGGATATGGGTTAAAATGGTGAAGATTTGGGTAAGGAGTGTTTTATTTATCACAGCACATAGGACTAGAATGAAGGCAGATCGGTTCAGTGTCTATTGAATTCTTACTCTTTGGGTTTAAAAAAATGAAAAACCCAAGAAATGTAGCTTCACAGGGGCTGAGATGGGTGGGGAGGGGAGGAGGGTGAACTGTCATTAGAAGAACTCTAGGGTGGTTTATACCCCAATTTCCTTTAACTTCATGGGTTCTCTGGAATTAGGACTTCAGGGAAAACCTCCAACAGTTTAGCAAATACAGAAATTTCATCAGGCCTCTTACCAAACACAGACCCAATGCATTGCTCAATGTCTATATAGTAAAAATGATATGCTGTGGTGGATGTAAAAGAGAAAATGCCCTCTAAGTAGAGGGCATTTCACCCCACAGCAGAGCAGTGCCAATTTCAGCTGGTAGCACCATGGTGGCTTCCAGTAACCTAAAGAAAAATACTATGTTAAACTGTTTCCCTAATGTAACACTTTCTCCAAAACAGAAGCGTAAAATCTTTGACTGAATAACAATATTTTAGATCTGGATGAACCTTTAATTATTTTGCTTGTTTTTAATCTCTTTTTTTTCCCCTAGTTGGTTTATTGTTGGTGATTTTATAGGGAATAGGATCTGGGTGACAAGCCCTCTTTATTTTGACTTGGAATTTTTTTTCCTGTCCAAAGTTTGAACTCTGCCTCAGTAATTATTTAGGACAGGTTTACCCAAAGACTGATTAGTGGTGTTGTGTGCAAATACCACATGTCAAATATAAGTCAATATCCACTTTGGAATGTTATTTTTTATCTGGACCAATTTGGCTTTATAGAAGACAGAATCTGTAGTAGTAAAGACATGATCTAGTTCAGAATTATGCAGTACAATTAAGTGTACACTTTGTTTTCAGAATGCCTACTTGGTGATTACTGTGAAGTGCTTTAGTGTATATCTGCAGGGGAAGCGTACTGGAGTAACACCTTACTTAGGAAATCACAAGTCTGGGACAACTCTCATTTTTTCCCAGCTTGGTCCTGGAGGCCAATTGCTGTTGACTGGCCTCTCAAGGCAAACAAGTTATTGAGTCACCAGTATATATTGTTAACAACAGGCAGAAAGTGACTTGGCTAGCTTTTGTCCCCTACTGGACTGATGGCACTAACCTAGTGTCACATAGAGATCTTTTGAATATTTTAGTCTTGAGTGTTTACCTTTTCATAACTTCCACCCCTTTGACCTCTCAGGTTCCTTCTGTGAGATATACTTCTTTTTTAACTTCCCAAATTCTTTTTTTTTTTAGTTGAAAAGTACTATAGGATCGTGGTTAAGCCAATGGGCTTTGGTGTCAGAAACAGCTAAATTTAAATCCTACACCTACCATTTACTGGCTTTAAGAAGTGCAGCTTAACTTCTCTTAAGTTCAATTTTCTTGTCTGTATGAAGGGAATGATAATAATCATAAAATGTAGTTATGTTTTGTTACATAAATAAAATGAGATTATTTAGCTTAGTTACTAAATAAATGTTTCCTATTATTATCATCATTCTTCTCATTTAATTTCTATATCAGTGTGTATAATACAGCACAGTTGTATAAGGACAAATTAGTCAACAGGAAAGTTCCTTAGTATACAAGTGATTGATTTAAGGAATATTCCTTTGGGAATTGTTAACTTTGACTGCTGTCTCTTCTTTGTCCATTCTGCACTATCTATTATATTCTAACAAGAGGATTAGCTAACCCTAGTGAAGATTGTGAAACAGCCACAGAATTTTGGGGGAGTTAATGATTTGCTCAGTGCATACCATGCCCACAACCACTTATCCAGGAGTGACTCCTTACACATTCATCACCGTATTTTATATTAAGCATCATAACATCATCCTGGCTACCTAATTTATCCAGGAGTATTGAACCAAAGGTAGCTATTTATAGGCTTGTCAGAAAACTTTATGCAGCAGGAACAATTCTATA
>NW_017731796.1:1709998-1714843 GCF_001890085.2 Hipposideros armiger
AAATAAATAAAAAGCACAACAAAACCAGTGATGGGATCTCAGTGGCCCCAGCTTGCACCCCTGTGGCACTATGCTCCAGTCAGGTCACTTGCTCCAGACCACTGAGGAAAGTATCCTCACGGATTTTGGCTTTGGTCTTTCTTCCCTAAATATGCAACAGGGGAGGGATGTAATGAGTTAAGGCTTGAAGAATCCACCTAAACATTGTTTTAGATCTAATTTTGTGTGGCATTTACCTAGATCGTCAACACTGTGTTTCTTTCTAGACTTTAACCATTTGCTGTTGCTGCACATAAATGTGGCCATCACTCCAGTGATGCTGAGGCTCCGATGCCCCCCCACCTGATGATGGAAGCCGACCCAAGTGAGAGAAAGATCTTCTCTGAGGATGTCAGAGGCATCTAGGCTCTCTACGGTTTGCTGAAGTTTGGTTTTCTTCTCATTACAGAAGAATTCATTCACCTTGCTAATCTCCTTAAAACAGCTTTTCCCAGTCTGTATATTGTGGAACTCCAATGCTGCAAGGAGCAGCCCAAAAAGAGTGTTCCAAGCTTAAATAACTGAGGGAATCACTCCAAGCTCTAATCCTGCCTTAGATTTTCATGATGTCATAAAACTCTGAGAAGTCTTCCAGGAAAAAACTGGTTCACAGCTGTTTAACCCAATATTTCCTAAACTTATTTGACCATAGAAATTTCCCTCTTTCCCTCTCTCCCTCGCTTTCTTCCTTCCTTCCTATTATTATTAATATTGGTGGAACACCTCTGCATCCCTGGGTTAAAGTTTTGTAGCACCCTGTTTAGAAAATGCAGTCTTAAGACATATAATAATGAGGAGTGGTTTTTTTTCTACAAGCTTGTGGAAGGCCAGATCTGAGGGAATTCGGCTTATCAGGTTGACCCCTATTTATTTTTTTCATCCAAACTTAACTTTATCTCAAAGGGTATATTTTATAATAGTTAAATTATCTGTGTAGCTCTAGTTTAAGATTCTCCAAATCTTTTTCCCATCTCAGAAGAAAAGTTCATGGGGCATTTGAGATCTTGCTCCCCGGGGATNCAAGTTCTGACTTCTTTCTCTTCCCTTTCTTCCTTTCTCTTTGGCTAGCAGATTGCCTTTCATCACCTGTAGGCCTCTATATCGAAGCATCCCAGCAGCACGTGTAGCTAACCACACATGTGTGTCACTCCTTCAGCTATCTTTCACGTTGTCCTTGATTGTAAAACCCCAATGCATATGTACTCAAAGATAAAGACTGGTGAGGGGAAATGTTGAGGAGAAGACTCCTGTGAATGCGTTAAAAGAAAGAATATGATTTATCAACTGGAAAACAGCTTGTTTATTATTATACATCTGCTGTATATGCCATTTCCTTCATCTAAATGCTCTTTACTTTTTCTCTACCCCTCCAAGCCCCTCACCGAATCCCTACAGCACCTAATAAAAATTCACAGCTTCCTAGAGGTGTTTTGCAGTTGACAGACTTCCACCTGATCTGCCCTAGCTTTTGATAACCTCTGTTATCCTATATTAGAATAGAAAGTGTAAAAGAAATACTGCTTTATAAAAAGGATGCTGTCAATTTGTGTTTTCCTTTGTCTAGCGTTTAAAAGAGTACATCTTCTAGGGCCGGCCGAATGGCTCATTGGTTAAGAGTTGGCTTCAGAGCGTGAGATCTGAGCAGCTGGGCCACTGGTTCAGATCCAACATGGGCCAGTGACGCTGTGCCCTGTACAGCTAAGATGGTGAACAACCGCTCGACCTGGAGCTGGGCTACTGTGAATTGCCAGCGATGGCATAGGCTTCAGTGGGCCTGCAGTGGGCTGCCGTGAGCTACTGTGAGTGGCTGTGCAATGGCCGGTGACCGACTGCCTCATCTGGAAAGAGCGCAATGATAACACCAACATGGCCCAGTGAAGTGATGTCCTCCATCGCTAGACTGAAGAACAAAGGGACAACAACTTGTCTGCTCCCCTTCCCCAATTCCCCAATGCTGTTCCCCTCCCCCAATTCCACAATAAAACCTTAAAAAAAAAGATTACATCTTCTATTTCTTACATGTCTTCTAAAACTTTAAGTGCTGTGCTTCATTCATAATTTATGCTCAACAAATATTGACTAATCTTCAGTAATAACAAGTAACAGCAGTAACTGACATTAATGATAGTAAGTGTGGAGAACCTGCTATATGTCAGATAAGGTGCCTTTGCTTTACTTATTCTATTCCTCATATTGCTATGAAAGGAGGATATTTTTCTTTCCTAGTGTACAGCTGAGGAAAATGAAACTCAGAAGGTTAAATAATTTTGCCAAAGTCACACAGCTTTTATGTCACACCAATGAGATTAAACTCAGTGATTGTTTCGTTGTACACTTATGCTTAACATTTTCAGGTGTTATACAGAGGGGACTCTTCGTTTCAAGTACTGCCATTGCTTATAGCCTGAAATGTGAGTTTTTACAATTGTTTACTTTATTTTGAAAATATTTTTGCATTTCTGAAATTTATTTTGAAAATATTTTGCATTAAGATTTTTCTTCCTTAAAGGCTTTTAAAGAAATGAAAAGTCATTTATTTGTTATCTATAGTTTCCCTCTCTCTCTCTCTCTCCCTCTCTCTCTCTCTCTCTCTCTCTCTCTCTCTCTCTCTCGCTCTCGCTCTCTCGCTCGCTCTCTTTCTCTCCCCCCCTCGATTGTGGAAAATCCAGTGGTGATTCATACATACAAAATCAATTTCCAAGTGTTTTCTAAAGATATGCAGCACCCTCCTCCCTGTCCCAAGGGCATGGTTCACAAACTNCAACTAGACTAAAGAACAAAAAAAACCAACAGCAACTTGTCTGTTCCCCTTCCCCCAATTCCCCAGCACTGTTCCCATTCCCCCAATACTCCAATAAAAATCTTTAAAAAAAAATATGATAAAATACTAATGGTTTCATTTTTTCCTTGTGTAACATTTTTCAATAAGAACTACATTTTAAGGAATAGTTAAAATCCGTTGGCTCTTAACAATGGTGATGACATGGTACAACAGATTATTTTCTTACAAATTTAGAAAGTTCAAAAACAACAAATATTGGACCCATATTATTGGGTGAAGCTGATTCTTTCTCAGAAGATTCTAAATTACAACTCAAGTGAAGTGAAGTATTAAGGCATGAGATAATCCCAGCAATAAATCTGTGGGTAATTGCCTCTATCTTGGCCTTTATTTGTATCCATTTATTTATTCATTTGTTCATTCATTCAACACATTTTAACTGAGTGTCCACTATGTGACAAGCGTAGGTAGAATTTCTAGGGAGATAGAGATGAATAAGAAACATTTTTGCACTCAACCTCAAGCAAACCAGAAAGATATTTCTATACTAGCGAATGCCTCTTAAAGTGAAACCTCATTGATTTAAAGGCTACAGATACAGGTAAATATTTTACATAGTGCACATAAATCTCATTTAGCAAAATATTGGAGGAAGGAGACACTAAAATGTTTTTCTGTGTTAATGTTTAGTTTTCTTCGAAGGCAAATTAAGTTAGTGTGGTAGATAATTCTTTCCAAGCATTTATGAACTTAATGATTCTTTAATATTTTTTACAATAATATTTCTTTAATGTTGTGCCTCAGTACGCTGGGACAACCANTTAGCTGTAGAGGGCAGTGTCTCTGGCCCTCATATATGGGATCCGAACTGCGGCCCTCTGGCATCCCAAGCCAGCTCTTAACCAATGCGCCACTCGGCCGGCCCTAAAAGAAATACTATTAAAGAATCACATTCAATAATCTATATATTCAGAGTCCAGAGTGCTAACCATTACACTATGGAACATAATCTATATATTCTTCTCCACTGAGAGATACCTGTATGAGAAATATAACCAAAGGCACAGTTTTCTTAGTTTATTGGGAGACAGAACAGAGGGCCCTGGGTGATCTGAAAGAATGATTTCTTCAGACCTGGTCTGTTACTCTTTTCTCCCTCACAAACCGGATACCCCAAGCAGAACAGGCTAGATATTGCTGCAGACAGATTTGCCTATATGTCTATCCTTACTCTGTTATAATTACATAAAGGAAATAAAAATTATAAAACATTATAAAAGCCAAGAGAATGGGATGGTTCATTAGCACTTGGGAGATATCAATAAATTTCTGAAAAGAACAAAATGATAATATTGGTGTTTCAGTACTTGTTTCATAAAATTCTGTGTTTAATATTCATATTTTATTTTTTAAAACATGTTTAGAATTTATAATACCTAAGAAATCATAGAAATTAAGTAATTAATGCATTTTAAATTAAAAAATTATACCTATATTGTAGAACATAAAATTTATTAACACTTGTGAAATATGCATTCTCTTTGTAAAATACATTTTCAAAATAAATTAATAGAATAAGGTATTATTAAAATAAAAAACAAATTTTTTTCATAGTCTTTAGTTTTATCATTTATAAAAGATTTCCTACATAGAATTTCCTGTGTTAATTTCAATATTCTTGTCTTCATATCCCATATTTTGGGGAAATCCTCCACTTTGCTGTCATAATTCAATAATTTGTCTCCATTAATTGTGTGAGGTCAGTCATGAGGAGTAATAAATAATAAAGGGCTGAATTTCTCAAATGATATACATTTTTTAACTTGTTCTATCATTTCCTGGGTTACCTGTTATGACAATGTCCTTCTCACTGCTATGTAGTTTTTGGTTTTTTTTTTTTAATCAGAGAGAAAGAGGTGGAATTATAGGTGGTGCCCTGAGCTGTTCAAAGAAGTGTTTACTTCTTATGAATGTCGCTCATTACTGGGGACAGCAGAAAATTGGTTGAGAATATATGAGTTTAC
>NW_017731796.1:1721998-1723947 GCF_001890085.2 Hipposideros armiger
GGGGACCACCTCTTATATAAATGTCTAACCACTATGCTGTACACCTGAAATTAATATAAAATAACATTAAATATTAATGTAATTGAAAAATTAAAAAGTGGAGGGAAATGTGAAGGGGAATAAGAGGTTCAGATTTTCAAGTATAAAACAAATAAGTCATGTGGACATAAGTACAGCATAGGGAATATAGTCAATAATACTGTGATAGCATAGGACGGTGTCAGATGGTTGCTGGACTTATGGTGATCACTTCTTTAGGTATATAAATGTTGAATAAGTATTGTGTACCTCTGAAACTAATATAATATTGTATATAGCTATAGTTTAATAATAAAGTTTAAAATAAATTTTAAAAAAAGAAAAATATTCAGAGGCAATTTGAAACAAATCACGGGACTATGTTGGGTCATTATTTTGGTACTTTTATGTCCACAAAAAAAGATCACTCAATGGCCAAACTCCAGACAAATGTAATTAAGATTTTGCACTTCATGCTATTATGCAGTTACAAGGGAAATTTTTTTTAAGGACACCTAAGTCAAATGTTGGGCCTAATATCTCCTTTGGGAGGTATACAGTGGAACAGCCTGGGAGACATACCCCAAGTTGGCATTTTGCAAATTTTCCCGTCAGCTTTTCCCGCCACTCTCCTCCCTGTTCACTGCGTTCCAGCACTCATTTGAACAGAAGCTCGTTTCCACCCTAGTGCCTTTGTGCTTCCTGTTCTTTTGCCTAGACTAATACTCTGCTCCCAGATATTTGCATGGCTGAGGCTCTCTTGTCATTCTGGTCTCAGTTTTAAACATATCTCCTTAGAGAGGCTTCCCTTGACATTCAAATGAAAGTGTTCATCCTTTCAGACCTGATCCCAAGAGTTCTAAGGCATCACTTCATTTTATATTCTTAAAAACATTCATAATTATCTAAAATGGCCTTTTTTCAATGTCTACTTTCTTCTCCTTCTGACAGGTAAGAGTCCTTGTCAATATTGTTCATGAAGCACCCGCTGTGCTTACAAGAGTGCTTTGCACAATGATTTTCCTGGGTGCTATGTAGGTTACTTATTGTGAACTAATGAAATATGTCATGTGTTTACTGTGCCAAGGGCTATGTTGCAAATGCTCTTCAGTCATTATGTGATTTAATCCTCACATAGCATATAAGACTGGTACGTGATGATCTCATTTGTATAGTTAAGATTAAATAACTTTTCTCCTCGTTTTGCTCTGGCCATACTTTCCTCCTTGCTTCTTTCCTCACATATACCAGATACATTCTTACGTCAGGGCCTTGGCACTTGCTGTTCTCTCTGCTACGAACATTCTTCCCCCAGATAACTCTATAGCACATATAGCACATGCCTTCTCCTCCCTCAGGTCTCTACTCAAAAGTTACTTTCTCAGTGAGCTCTTCCCTGCCGCCATATATAAACTGACCCCCTTACTCACTATCCCTCTTTCCTGCTTTATTTTTCTCCTTAGGAAAATATTGTATTTTCCTTATAATTACCTCTGTCTTCCTACTAGAGTGTTAGCTTCCTGAGGACCAAGATTTTAATGTGTTTCGTTTACTGCTCCATCAGTGAGATTAAACAAATTGCTCAATGACAGGGAGCTGATAAAGGCAGAGTTGGGATTTCAGCTGGTTAACTGATTCCAAGGCCTGTGCTCTCAATCTCTACATGGCCCTCATAGACTTAGTTAAGGGCTAGATCATTGGCAAGGTAAAGAACAAACGCCCATCCTGTAGTCCATAGTTTAAAAGGATTTCTTTGCAATTTACATGTCAGCTTATTGTATTCCTTGCCTTAGACGTGTTTTAGTTGTTTGGTCATAACCTTCCTGCCAAGAATGATGAGGCAGAAAAAGAGTTACCAAAAAGTGAACCTGAGGGGGATTAGCAGAAGTAATTTAATCAGTACTTTGTACCACCTGTGTCCACTTCCCAGG
>NW_017731796.1:1732392-1737849 GCF_001890085.2 Hipposideros armiger
GTTGAATCTGGAAGGTGCAAAATAATTGGGAATGTTGATTTTGTAAGAAAAGCCAGATTGTTCTAACTAAGACTTAACTTTGGAGCTGTATTGACCCTAGTTGTGACAATTAGAGATAATCTTCATAGATAGCTCATTTTTATTACTCATTTAAATTAAAAGGATTGTTTTTCCAAAGAGTAAAACTGGACCTTGAATGATCAATGCCTCAACTCCAATGCCACCAATCTGTCTTTGGAAGGAAAGATGAGAATTTATGTACTTATGTTCTAGGTATTTCACAAGTAAGAATGGTTTTAAGAAGAAAAAATAACATCTAGTATTCTAAGATAGAGTCACAATAAACCTCAGTTTTAGGCTCCTGCATAAGATCTGAGCTAAAATATTTAATTGAAATAAATGAAAATATCTACAAGCAAATCAGGATTAATTTTTCAGCTGAAGACCAAGAGTGGTATCCATTATTAGTCATTTAATGATGCATTACTTGTCACTCAGATTATGTAAACTTTGATTGCTCTTATGGGCTGCACAATTACTAAGTTGATTATACATGTTTTCATGCATAGGCTGTGTTAGCAAAGGTTATTTAAAGTCAAATCGAAACCACTGGCTCCAGCTTTCATGTGTTCTGTTTCTTTCAATCTTTTATCTTTTTACAACTTAAAATATTAGTATTGAGAGCCTCAGATATTGGTGGAAAGAATGATTAGAGTAAATAATATAAATACAGAATCACAGTAGTCTTTTAGAATAGAGAAAAGTTGGCCAGCTATGTTCAGAATTTCTGTTTCTTTGAACTCTAGAGTCCAGAGATATTCTGAAAGGGATCATTTGGCTGGAATTTGTTCCCAAGTAGATTCCCATAGACTCTACTTAGTACATCCTCCATATTTGATTATCATCCCTTTGGATGCTGTCTCCTATTAAGATAATGTTCTGGGTAGCATCCTATACATGAAACCCTATGTGATTTCCCATGTCTCCTAATTTAAGGTCATCACTGTGCACTTCTCTCACATGACCTGAGAAAACAAAGAATGAGTCAGGGTTGCTAGTGTCTTCACAGGAAATTCTTATTGATTACTAATTATTTAAGAGCAATCTGTTGATATTCTAATTGTGTAGACAGCTATAAGCAAAGAGAGCACTAAATTATTTATAAAGATTAAATAAAGGTTTGAATCGTCCTTCAAGCAACCGAATATTAATTTTAAAAAGTGAGTAAAATAGCAAAGAAAGAAACAATGACATACAAAATAGGTGAGGAAAATAACATTCTTTTCATTAACTGGTCATTGGAGGACCTTGTTTTCTCATTGTTTCTTTGTTTTCTTACAGGCTACAACTTGTTTCTTGTGGCTGCCCATG
The DNA here is from genome assembly GCF_001890085.2 of Hipposideros armiger. Taxonomy (NCBI): domain Eukaryota; kingdom Metazoa; phylum Chordata; class Mammalia; order Chiroptera; family Hipposideridae; genus Hipposideros; species Hipposideros armiger. The sequence goes on from NW_017731796.1 coordinate 1,733,764, forward strand.
AGTTTGGCCATTCCTTAGGTCTCGACCACTCCAAGGACCCAGGAGCACTCATGTTTCCCATCTACACCTACACTGGCAAAAGCCACTTCATGCTTCCTGATGACGACGTACAAGGGATACAGTATCTCTATGGTAACTCTTAATCTGTCAGTTTAAAAAAAGAAAGATTTATGCATTTATTTTCTAAATTATTACTGAATTCACCATTACCTATATTGCTGTCCTTGTTTTTGTTGTTAAAACCTGGGTGTACATGCTCATTTTTTCTTTCCAAATCAAACTACCTGCTCCAGTAGAAATGTGCTATTCTCCAAAGTTTTTGCAGATTCTAAATTCTCATATTTGTACTTTATACATTGCAAGGTACATTTGATACCCTCAAAACACCTCTGACATAAGAAAGGAAAATATGTTATTTTCCATTTAACCAGGGAAGAAGCTAAGCCCTATAGAGTTTAAACAGTGTACCTATAGCTGAGGGTGAAAGTGAGACCTCAGCAAGCTTTCATAAATTCCAGGCATTCCTTCAGGCACTTCAGTTTGCCACAGTAAAAATCATTCCAGTCGTNGGACCATGCCGTTCAAGCAGCATTCAAGATTTGGATTAATTAGACCCAACCCAATTTCACTAGGGTTTTCTGGGACACTGCTGAGTCACGATCTTCTTCGGAAACTGAGGTAATAATGATAAAAAGATTGTCTTTATTGAAAACTTCACATGTTTAATACACTCTACTCAAAGTGATAGGTTTTGTTCCTGTCTTAACAATTTCCCAGTTATTTTCTGAGTTGTTTCCCTTTCAGAATATGGAGATTTCTTTCTCATTTCATGGGTCTTTTGGACAGCTGGCTCATGCCTTTCCTCCTTGTGGGGATCAGGGAGGTGATGTTAACTTTGAGGATGACGAACCCTGGACAAATAATTCCAAAGGTAAAGGTGAATATTCTTTAGTTAAGATTGGTGTAATTCTAATCACTGAACTTGTGTAATCACTTGAAGGGTGGTCAAAATGACAGAAATCCCTCATTTGGGAGAAAATAGCTTTGTGCATTTTACATACATAAGTTGTCAAAACAGTGAGTTTTCCATCTCCTATCCCCAAACAGCAATTAAGGCAATCAAGTAAAATCAACCAAAATGCTTTCTGAGGTCTTGAACGTTAAGCTGGCACCACAGAGGTTGTGTGGTAACACTATAAAGTTGACTTGACCCAGTTTTTCTCACCCTGTGGTTGAAGAAATTATAACAGACTTTACCAATTGTTGATCATTTAAACTTCAGTGTGGTGAAAATAACTTACAGTGATTCATAAATAAAACATGTTGTCATATATTAAGATATAAAACAATGATCTCTATTTCATGTTTTGCTGCTTTATATTACATTCCTACTCTTCACTAACATTTTGACTAAATATTATATTTTAAAAGGTAGTCAACACAGGCGTTAGATATCTATCTACACTCTCTCTACTTCTTTATTAGAAATAGAATATGTCACTCTGATCCTGAGCTGGCATAGAAAATGTATCCCTCATACTAACTTAATGAGCATTAGAAAAGCTTGCTGTGAAAACTTCCCTAACTTGGGCAAATGTGGAATTGGGGGGTGGTGTATGTTTATACCAACTACATTCTAATACTTTTGTTTGCCGAGTACCTTCTGCCAGAAGGCTTCCCTGAATCAACAAGAATTATTGTAATTGGCATATCTATCATTTTATGCAAATGTTGCTGAATACTTTAAAGCCTCAAGCTTGAATTTCTCTCTTTGCACTTTAATAAAATTATTGGTTGCAGCTCAGCAATTGTTTTCATAGTGCCAAAATAAACTTTGGATAAACTCCATTATCATTAATTCATATTTTAATCTTTATAGCTACTGTCCATTAAGCATTGACTATTTCCCAGGTGCTTTGGATATTAATAATATAAACAACAACAAAAGCTAGTTCTCTATTACAGTTGTTGAGCTCTTACAATGAACTTTACAATTAGATTCTCTCAGAAATCCTCTAAGGCTGATTTTATTATTCCCACTTCATTGGTCTGTCTGGCTTCAGGGCCCATGCCCACTACCAGTAGTGTTCACCATTTCTTTTACATATTCCAAGCTAATTAAGTATTTTTATATAACTGTACAATTATGTGGTGGCCATATATTCTACTTTTTCACTAAAAGTAAAGTGAGCATAATTTTTTTTTCTCTTGTTCATCACTGTCTAGCAACTGAGGGTCAAAAAGCACAACAATTCCATTGATTCCATTCCCACTCTCTACTCCATGTCCCGTGACTATATGTATATATAATTATAGTTGACATACAATGTTATTCAACATTAGCTTCAGAAATACAGTGTNCTGGTTTCTGGGAACCACTTCCTGATTTAATGCCTAAGTTTGGGGGAAAGGGGTGCATTATCTTGATTTGAGGGAATGTGACCTTTCTCTATTCCCATCAACTGACTAGATTCTCTGATAAGATAATGAGTAGTAGTGGAGGAAACTGGTTCAAAATCATTTCTTTAACCTGGATATGACAAAATGCCGTGGGAGCAAATGAAATATTAGGATGACTGTCTCAATTTTTACCATGAATAAAATGTACTTTTCTCTTCAAGCTGAAAGCACTTTGAAGTCAGCCAGAAACTGGCAGGTCTAGGACTTTCCAAAATGTGTCAAGTATTACCGTTGGAGGAAAAATATATAAAATTCTATGTTTAACTTCTTGCTTGATCAGTTTCGTCCCCTTTCACGTTTGTGCAAAAAAGTTCAGAGCTGCTTAATCATTTCTGTTTGCCAATGTTTAGGAAATTTTGAAAAGAATTTCAGTTTTTGGAAAAAATTGACACATATCCTTAGCAATGCTTTACCAGGCAAATGGCTCATTTCCTACATCTGTATTATATTATCTCATTTAGGGTTGGACTCATTGTTAAAATGGTACTGGCAGCAAGGTGATTAGATGGGTTCCCAAATTGAAGAAAACTAGTAGTCCTCCTGGGAACTTGTTGGGAAGATTCTTCCCAGCCTGTAGTCCTGCCTAGTTCTACCCCCAAAATGAGGGTCTCTGCAGACTCCTGAGCAGCAGAGGCAGCCATGTTTATGCTGATGTACCAGACTCTGGCTGTCTGCTAGCTCCTACCAGTCAATCCCCTAATCTACTACTGAGGACAAGATAGATGCCTTACCAAGACAGATTGCTTCCTGCAGAGGTGGCAGACCCCTCCCCTTGCTGTTTTTCTAATTCAACATATAGTTTTTCCATGTAATGGGCATGATCATGTGCTGTCTTTCTAACACTATTTGAAAGATTTGTACCACCTTCCTTTGAGGTCAACACATGGGCAGAAGAGAAATCAGAGCTCCTGGGGAGCTCAGCATATGCAAAACTTTGTTCTACGGGCAAATGGCCAACTGCATGCTAAAATTTCAAACCTTATGAAGCAGCTAAGGTGTGGAGCCCTTGACACAGTGGAGTGATTTTTTCCCTAAGAAAATGAAGTAGCTAACTGATAACTTGAACTATAGGTAAAAAGGTAGCTCATATTTTTTCCTCTGTACAATATCTAATGTCACTTATGCTGGCAAGATCAGCTTTGGCAGATCATATATTTATGTGTTAAGGAGTAGTTTGTGGGTAATATATAGTGTCCTGAACTATCCTAATCAGAAGACTGAGATTCTAACCCTAGCATCAACTTTGTCTCTTTCTGTAGTTTTGAGAAAGTTTCTCAATGTCTTTGAACCTGTTTTCCAATATAATATAAAGGGATTAGACTAGATGATCTCTGGAGGTTGTTTGAAGGTCCATAAGTCTATGTCATGCCCAAATAACATTCTTGTGGATTTTAAACCAAGCTTTATCTCTGTTACTTGAATATTCAATAAGTAAATCTTCTCTAGGTGGCTTAAAAATATCTTAGAGCAAAAATTTTAAATTAAAAAATATGATAGAGGGCCGGCCGAGTGGCGCGATGGTTAAGAACTGGCTTGGGACATCAGAGGACCCCGGTTCGGATCCCACATATGAGGGCCAGTGACACTGCCCTCTACAGCTAAGATGCTGAACAACAGCTCAACCTG
>NW_017731796.1:1746009-1750349 GCF_001890085.2 Hipposideros armiger
CTGTGCATGTCAATCAAATGACCTCAGTCTATATGTCACATCCTCCGCTGTAAGAAAATTACCTACACTTTCCTATATAAGGAAAGCTAACCTAAAGATCGGTGCAGATGTCTGTTCTATCTACCTACAATAGATTCTACCGCAGCCACTTGTCTGCTGGAGCTTTTCTTGTTGAATAAACTTTCTAACTTCTGTTCCTTAGTTCCTCGTGAATTCTTTCACAACCCATGAGCAGCCATGACAAAGAATAAGACCTCACTTTTACTCACTCTTATTAACAGGAAAAATGTTTGGTGCCCTCATATAGTGCTGGATGGATATCCCAAGGAAATCAGTGAGCTTCGATTCCCAGGAGACTGAAAGGATCAATGCTGCTGTCCATGATCCTAATACTGAGATGACCACCTTTTTCATTGTGGATAAGTACTGGAGGTGTGCAATCATCTTAGTAGCCAAATTTAGGTAAGTTCCTTGTTGGCAGTTCATGGTTGCAGTGAATTCCTAGCTACAATTTTGTGAAATTAACTAACTAGAGCATATAGAAAAATTTAAAAATATTAGCCTCTTTAATGCATAACATTATTAAGATATATTTTCTGCAGTTTTGGAATTTATTCTCAATTTTATGATAAATTCAATGAAGAAAGGCAAACTATGGAAGATGGCTACCCCAAATTCATTACATATGGCTTTCCTGGAATTGAAAATCAAGTAGATGCAATATACCAATAACATGGCAATATATACATATTTATATTTGTCTAAAAAGCCTTGGGGTATTAAAGTAATCTTTTTCTTCTAAGTTTCATCATGTTTTCCAGTCATTATGTCATCAATTTATTATGTTTTTGTATATTACCTTTTTTTTAAGATTTTTTTTTTAATTGGAGAATTGGAGAGGGGAACTAGGGAAGGGGAACATTGTGTTTTTCCAGGAGCCATCAGCTCCAAGTCAAGTTGTTGTACCTCAATCTTAGTTGTGGAGGGCGCAAGCTCAGCTCCAAGTTCAGTCACTGCTTTCAATCTAGTTACAGGGAGCAGTGGGGAGGAGGGGGCTAGTCCACCATTCCATGCGGGAGTCGAACCGGCAACCTTGTTGCACACTGAGCCATGCAGCCACCCATCAGCAGCTCACCGCTGCTCAGCTCAAGGTGCCGTGTTCAATCTTAGCTGGGGGAACGGGGGTTGCAGCCCACCATCCTGTGCGGGAGTTGAACCAGCAACCTTGTTGTTAAGAGCACACACTCTCACCAGCTAAGCGACAGCTCAGTTCGGGCGCAGCTCACTGGCCCATGTGGGAATCGAACTGGTGACCCTGTTGCTTAGAGCTCGTGCTCTAACCAACTGGACCACTTGGCCAGTCCCCCTATATATTACTTTTTTTAAATCAGAAAATGTCTTTTTAACAATACATGACAAGTTCTTCTTTAGTGAATTAAAATAACAAGGTGAGGCTAGCCTTGTTTTTTTTTTTTTAAAGATTTTATTGGGGGATTGGGGAAGGGGAACAGTGTTGGGGAATTGAGAAAGAGGAACAGCCAAGTTGTTGCCCTTCAATCTTAGTTGTGGAGGGCACAGCTAGCTCAGTTCCAAGTCCAGTCACCATCCGACTGCCTGTCGGCAGCTCATGACCACTCAGCTCAAGGTTCTGTATTCAATCTTGGTTGTGGGTAGGCATAGCCCACCTTACAATGCAGGAGTCGAACCGGCAACCTTGTTGTTAGGAGCACGTGCTCTGACCAGCTGAGCCATCCTGCCACCTATTGGCAGCTCAGCAGCAGCTCAGGCCAGACGCAGCTCACTGGCCCATGTGGGAATCAAACCAGTGACCCTGTTGCTCAGAGCTTACACTCTTAACCAACTGAGCCACTTGGCCAGCCCGAGGCTAGCCTATTTTAAAAATAGAGTTTTTGCTTCATTGTTTGAATATTAGGGATCTTTAAATATACTAAAATTGCTTGTTGTTAAAACCACAAAGGCCCTATTTCTCTCACTTGTTTTCATTTCTATTATTCACTGCCAGAATTCAGATTTTTTCTTTTTCAAGGATATTTGGGCAGGGATGGGCTAGAATGTGTGTTCTACTCCTAGTTATTTTCTCTTACAGTATTTGGTTAAATCTGGCAGAGGTGGACAGTCAGTAACCACTCTTTTTAACAAAACACAATAAGAATTAATATTCATTAGGAAGTGAGCCCAGGAAAGTAAGTCTTGACTTTCAAATGTCATATTCAGAAGAACTAAAAAGAATTTTTTTTTCCTTGCAGATTCCATTTCTTTTGTGGATCAACCCAGTCTGAATACGGCATCTCTCAAGAGCATGTGATTCAAATGTTAAAAGTAAATGACCTAGGGGTGGCCAGTTGGCTCAGTTGGTTAGAGTACAGTGCTCACAACACCAAGGTTGCCGGTTTGATCCCCACATGGGCCACTGAGTTGTGCCCTCCACAACCAGATTAAAACAACTAGATTGACTTGGGGCTTATGGGTCCTGGAAAAACACACTGTTCCTCAATTAAAAAAAAAAAAAAGTAAATGACCTAAATTGCTGACCTTCTGCCTTATAGCTGCACAATTAGAAATGAGTCCCTCTGCACTCTGCACCCAACATGGGGATTATGCCATGATTGACTATGTATAAGGAGGTTAGGTGGGGCACTGTTACACCTTACTCTAAGGTATAAATATTGTGGATGAAGAAAGGGTTATAGAAAGTAATGTCATAGGGTGATCAGATCATAAATTCCTAAATGGGCAGGTCATGGTGGGTAGTCACGACCCAGGCATGTAACTTTTTTATTAAAGGGTTTGTCTTTGTCTTAGGCAAGCCCTGTCCATTGTTTCAGTGTATCTAGGTTAACATACTTTGAAATGTCCCCTTTCAGACCATCCTTCTAATACCACACTTTCGGACTCCTCCTTCTAAAGAGTGACCACCCTCAAGAGGGAAGAAATCATCTTAATCCAATCCTCACCTTGCTTTCTCTCACCTTCATATAATCATCCTTAGGTTCCCTCTTTAATCTCAAATGCATAAAAGAAACTGCAAAACTGTTATTCTCTGAAGCATTTGAGATTTTGCTCCTGGCACATTGTCATCAGTATGGGCTCAAATTCTTATAAAAATTCTCTACAGGCTTGGACGTTTCTTACATTGACAATAAGATTGAATGTTTAAGTTATAGTTTTGTTCTATTTTTAAGACTATGTAAGCCTTTCCCTGGGGATTACGGGCAAAAAACAAAAACAAACAAACAAAAACATAGTCAGAAACTAGAACAAAGCAACCATCAGAGGGTGTTTACAAAAATCATTACTTTGGGAAATAGTACAGAATCAAATCACTTACCTCTTAGAAAAATAGATACTAAGTGTCATTCATTGTCAACATTGATAATTTACAACACTGTAAATTGAAACCAAAATTTTTATCTTAAAGATTCTTTGACTTACAGAATTTTCATAATTTTAACCCAACTCAAATGGTCTATTGTTCCCATTAATCCTAATCTGGAAACCTCTTGTGCCTTACTCAAGAGTTCATAAACATTTTTGGTTCTTTCTTGGGGAGATGTTTTCAACTTAGAAACTGATGACGACATATGTTTTAAAAAGTCCCATATTGCTTATGTCTGAATCAGCAGTAGACACACAGACCTAAATTAGTCCACAGTTTTATTTGCTCATTCTACAGGTTTTCAAATTTCCCAGTGAGTCGATAGGGTTGTTAGAGCCATTTGTAAAAGCCAATTCACCCTCATTGTGTTAAAGGTGTCATTTGAAACCACAAACACTTTACCACTGATACCCAAAAGGCTGGTTTTCAATAGTGTTAACAATTAACAACCTGAGATAAGGACTTGTGTGGACAAGCAGTTTGCCAACACATTTCCCTGTGATGACACATGCTGATCACCATCTAAAAATCACTCCTCCATGAACAATAATAGCCTATGGGCAAGCAGTCTGGTTTTTTTTTTTCTTAAGGAATCAATTTCTACTTTAATCTGAGGAATTTTTATTTACCCTACTAAGAAAATTCCAGAATGTGTAACAACATGTTCTCATTAACCTGTGTTTTCTCTTTTGCACTGTTTATGTTCTTAAATGAAATGAGAAACTAATAAATACTAAAGCTGTTTGATAATAAGTATTATTTTTAAAGTTTATTTTCATTTCTCATTAAAAATGTTTCTTTGTGGGGGAGATAATATTATAAACATCCTAAGAAATAGGTTCTCATCTTATCCTTCATTTCATCTTCATGATGACTAGCATAGTATTCTACATAGTCAATTCCCAATCAATATTCATTGATTTAATAAATAAGGAGCCTGAAA
>NW_017731796.1:1751424-1754030 GCF_001890085.2 Hipposideros armiger
ATGATTAAGAACATGAAGCCTTGAGCCTACTGGCCTAGGTTCATATGCTGGTAGTATCATTTATTAACCAAATGACCTTTAACAAGTATTTAACTTCTCTGTGTCTCAGATTACTCACATGTAATGTGAAAACTTACCCGTAATACCTACTTCATAACGTTGTAAGGATTAAATAAGATAATACTTTTTAAGCCTAGCATATAGCAATCTCTCTCTATATATTAGCCATTATATTGTATTATGATATATTTTATTCCAATATTCCTTCTACCTCTCACTGGACCTGAGGGGAATTCATTCAGGACTCCATGTTTGTTGAGAGGTCACATTAGTGCTTTTAATTTCCAACCACAGCACTCAATCATGTGGATGTACGATAAGACCTCTGAGTGTACAAGCTTCGTTCTGGTCCAATAACGTTACCCTCAGGTATACATAATATATCCTTCTGTAGTTGCTCTAGAGAAAATGAAAGTGAGAATTCACCAGGTTATAAACATTCTGGAAGTAGGACCAGATTTATTGTTATGGAAGTAAGTGTATTATCTTGATATTTTCATTTTAAAAAAGTAAAAGTAGCTACTTTCTTACAGAGGGAAAAATATTTTTGCCAAATGAAGTGAAAAATTTACTACTCTCTGTTTCTTCCCACAGTGTTCATAAATATGCTGAGGCTGTTTATTTTGCCAGATGGTTTTTGAGACCCTGCTGAAACGAGAGATGCCCTCATTTTCTATTTCCCTCAAATTTTACCACAAACCACACTTCTAGGGAGAGAAAAAAAAAAGTCGCCATGTAAGCATGTTTACCTTCAGTTAACTAGGAAGTTGAAACTTGTCCATAAATGATGACTCACCATTGTAGGCCTATAAAAGTAAAGGTACTCGTCTGTGGAAAGACGACAGCCTGCAGGCACAACCATCCAAGATGCACCCAGGTGTCCTGGCTGCCTTCCTTTTCTTGAGCTGGACTCGTTGTTGGTCCCTGCCACTTCCCAATGATGAGGATGATGACGATTTATCTGAGGAAGACTTCCAGTTTGCAGAGGTAGAGTATCTTGCCAATCCCAATGGTGATATGCATCATAAATGCCCTTCTCTTTTAAAAGCAGGTCATTCTGGTCTCTTTTCTAGCACTACCTCAAATCATACTACCATCCCCTGAATCCTGCTGGCATCCTGAAGAAGACTGCAGCAAGCTCTATGGCTGACAGGCTCCGAGAAATGCAGTCTTTTTTTGGCTTAGAGGTGACTGGCAAACTTGATGATAACACCTTAGATATCATGAAAAAACCAAGATGTGGGGTTCCTGATGTGGGTGAATACAATGTTTTCCCTCGAACTCTCAAATGGTCCAAAATGAATTTAACCTACAGGTAAATCATAGCCTACCTTTCTTTAATATTTGTTAATTTTTTAATAGTATTAAATGCCTAATTTTCAGTATAAGCTACCAATGACAAAGCATGTATGGTTCCATTTTTTTTAAAGATAGGCCTTAAATATTTAATAGAAAGTTAAATAAGTTCAGGAGCAACTTTAATATTGTTGATGGAAATGTCTCATAACATCAATTATTGTTACGTTAATCCGGCATTATTTTTCTTTGGAAATCTCAAAGTACCTCTTTTAGATATGAATCAAAATAGAAATAAAAGTTGGTTTAATAAAATTTGCAAATGTACATTAGGCATATTTATTATAACTATACTATAAAGAGAGTTCCACTCTCTCTGAAAACTTTATAGAACTATTTCATTTATTTAGGCTATAGCAATACAATTCTAAACTTTTAGCATGAAATATAAGTTTTATTAAATATCTGAATACTTTAAATTTAAAATGCCAAATGGTCAGATATTTGGAGATATTCAAGATATTTNTAACCACAAACACTAACTAATTTGTTTCTTAATGTATAAGATGATGAGTCTTTGTTAAAGTAAATGTCTACATATGTGAGTCCTAATAGATTCCCTTGGATAATTAAAATAAAACCATTCTTTCACTTATTCTAGGCAGAAAATTTTGGGCTCTTAATGGTTATGACATTCTGGAAGGTTATCCCAAAAAAATATCTGAACTAGGATTTCCGAAAGAGGTTAAAAAGATAAGTGCAGCTGTTCACTTTGAGGATACAGGGAAGACTCTCTTCTTCTCAGGAAACCAGGTCTGGAGGTATGGCAGCCACATTTACTGACCCGTCATCTTGTGTCATAGAAGCAAAGAGTCTCTAACAGCTTGTGCTATTTTAAATTATTATCTCATGCATTATTTAAAATATCAAAACAGTCATATTAATTTCTATTCTGTGTCAGCTCTTATAAGCAGCCCTTCAGACAGAGATTTAAAAGCCTCAAGTCCTCTTAAAAATACACATACATACATATAATTCTCATTTCTTCTGAGCCACTCTTTTGTTTTGTAGTCATTTGCTGTAGCTCAACTATGCTAAAACCACCTCTTACACATCGTGAGAGATTAATAGAAAATTGTTCAGTGCATAAATATATATTTATTTTACTCTAAGAACACTTTCCTAATAACATACTTGGATAACAGATATGCAATTTGTGAAATGGAAATGAACTTGTAACTGTCTTTACA
>NW_017735618.1:0-1243 GCF_001890085.2 Hipposideros armiger
AATATGTTCTGAATAGTGCCTTGCCCTCCTCCTCTCTCTATGGCTAAAGAATTTCTGATGAAGAAAGAACATGAAAGAAAAATTCACAGAAGAATTACAAACAATTAATAAATGTGAAAAAGCAGTCAGTCTAAGTAATCGAAGAAATGGAAAATACATGAAATGGTTTTGGTCTATTATAGCAGCACAGATCATCATCATTTTCAAAACAAAAACAGGGGCCAGGCAATGGGGTGTCGCCTGGTTCAGCATCCCTGGGAAGCGATCTGGCAATGTGTATGAAAACTTAAAGTGTTCATGTTTTCTTAACAAAAAAGTTTTCCTTCTAGAACTCTATCAAAAGGAATTAAAGATAGACTAAAAAATGTACAAAAGCTATTCAGAGCTTAATTATAATAAAGTAAAAATGAACATTTAAATATCCAACAGTTAAATTATGACCCAAATGTCAGACAAAATATTATGCAGGCATTAAAATCAAGCATTTGGTCAGAGAAGGAGGCTGAAGCAGATGAATAGACTAAAATAAGGGTTTCTCTTATCCTGGGAAGGAAAAACAAAGTGGTTATCTTAAAAGCATATTTTTAAAAAATGTTTAAAGATTCTTATTGTGTTCATGAGGTTCTAAGGAATGAAAAGGATCCAAAAAACGAGAGCAAGCAGGATCTCAATTTTGTAAAAAGAAGAATTACACATACATTTTTCTAAATACCTGAAGGAAAAAACAACTAATTTTTAACAATGGTTCTCTCCTTCCCCCCATACTCTCTATAACAGTAATATGCATTTTTTATAGCCAATGTGGAAAAAGGCTGGCACGGAAACTTACTGTGCGGTTTCTAATAAATAGGAAAACCTTCTGGGTCTGCTGTGGTCCACTGATGATATCTGGAAAACACGCTGCTTCCTGAGATGTCATCCGGTCGTGAGGAAGTCTACTCTGGAATGCTGCACCCTCCACACCTAGAAGAAAGCAAAGGACTTCTGGGAAAAGTGCAAGTGAATACAAAACTAGGGATAATGATTATGCGTCAAACCCCCTTTTGGCCTGAAGAACCTCTGTAAAGCTTTGCCTCATTCATAGCCAGATCTCACCTCCTAAAAAAAAATCTTTCAATTTGCTCAAAAGCTAAAACACCCTTAGAATTTAGTCACTCTTTTGAGCATAACATTCCAAAATTACAGTTTATTGAGTGAAACAAATACACCTTATAAAACATAAAGTACTAGAATATTTTTTTCA
>NW_017735618.1:3808-5473 GCF_001890085.2 Hipposideros armiger
AGGATACATGCAATCATTTCTCCCCTGATTCTGATATACTGGGTCATCAGAAAAGTCATGACATATTTTTTCTATGTTTTCCATGCAAAAATGCTTTATAACTTTTCCGACGACCCAATTATAAAGGTAGTATCGTGAGAAGAGTAAGGTAACAGAAATATAAAAACTAACAGAGAAGAAAAGAAGACGTCCATGAGAGTTACTTGTCTTTTTTTCCCCCTAAAGTAGGTAAATTAACTATAGCTAGATTTCTAGCTGAAGAGTGAAAACAAAAGCCGGATAGGATCTACGTATAAAAGACTGCTTAAAATGAGTCAACTATGGATGTACCATATCCAGTCCTATAATAAATAGTTTAAAAATAAAAAGAATGAGGAATAGGGGGAGAGGAGACAAATGAAAAAAAAAGAGGAGAATCCCACGATTTCTTATGCTTTAGAGGTTTTATTTTTGGGGTAAACACACTTTAAATGATTCTATGAATAGTCTGCTGAAAAAACAAGACCTCTGGGTTCTCACTCCCCAACTGCTGGTGTATCCCTGAACAAGTCATTTAACTTTGTTTCAGGTCCTAAACCATAAAACAGGGGTGATAACAATACCACCTGTTTGTCTAGGAAGCTAGACAAGATGACCTCAAGTTCCCTTCTAGTGTAAGATTTAGAATGTATACACCAACTTGATGTGGGTTTTAAAAAGTCAAGATGTGATCCTGGTGCGAAGGTACTTGTGAGGGTCACTTGTCTTTATTAAGAGAAGAATGTCTATCACTTATAAGCACATGTTTCTAATGCTGATTGATCATCTCACAAATGCATGCTTCGGAACATGACAAAGGTCTGAAGAGAGATCTTGAAAGGCTCAGAATAGTCAGCACCATTCCTGGAAACAAAATTCATGTTCTACTAATATTAAGTTAGTAGCACCACAGTTTTATATGAAAGTCTGCTTTTAATTTCAGCAATACAACGTATTATTTACTTAAGCAAAAGAGTAAATCTATTCACATAAAAACAAAACAAAAAGCAACAAGAAAACTCAACAGATATTTCACGATTAGAGCTCTAAAGGGTATCCCTGATCCTCAACAATTCCATAAAGGTCCAATTGTGCGTCCTTTGATGAAAAGCATTCATGAAGGTTTATCTGCCACAGCCTCTAACTGAGGATCTTAACTGCTCTAAGATAACCATGTACTTACTGGTCATCAACTGCCAATCCTTGGGACAGCATTTAAAGAAGTCTACTTCTAATATTGTGGATCCCCTAAATACTAACTTCTGTGTTAAGACTGAACTACCTTTGCTCCAAGAGAGTAAAATACAAATACTCCCTGGACCTGCTGTATGCAAACTGCAATAGACAAATAATTTTAAAGTAGACTTAACAGCTAAAAAGTGAAAACTCCAAAAATGAAGTAATACCTACCCCAATTTTATCAAAATATAAAACCAGCCTTGACATTGGAACACACAAAAACATCTTTTAAGAGGCAAAGAAGAAATCCAGACATACTACTTTGGATTCCTGGAACAAACTTTAACTGTTCCAAATGGGCCCCTAAAAGTCACTTAACCCTTTACCTTTTTCTAGAAGTAAAAAAATTTCAATTTGGTCTGAAAAGAAAGAGCATTTTGAGAAGACTTTTTTTAAAAAAAGATCAAT
>NW_017735619.1:0-1752 GCF_001890085.2 Hipposideros armiger
CTGGCTGAACAGCTAAAGCCATCAACTCAGCGTATGTTTAGTTCCAGATAAGCAAGTAAATTTCCTTATCATTGAAGCCATTGTGAGTTAAAATTTTCTGTTATTTGCAGGCAAAGTCATCTGCCCCATATATGAAGCTATTCATGACTGACTATTCCCAGTCTTATCTCCTTAAGTTTTTGTGCCTTTGTTAGTGTAGTTACCTCTCCCTGGAGACCCTCCACTTCACCTGACAAACTGCTACTCGTCCTTTACAATCCAGATCAATGCTATCTTCTATGTGAATTTTTTTGACACTCTGGAAAAAGTTAGTTATTCCCATAGTACTTCAGTCTTTCTCTTACTATGACCTTTGTCATACTACATTATACCTATTTATCAATCTGTCTAGTTCACTAGACAATGAGCATGGCCTGTGTCTTACGCATTTTTATATCAGTTGTGTCAGCACATACCTGGTATGTACGATAGTAGGTGCTCAGGAAAATTTTGCCGAATAGGTGAGTGCTATTTTAAATGCATTACTGTTAAGGCATTATTGGGAGAAGACCAGGCATTTGTATTGTGCATTTCCTCTGAGTTGCAGGTCGCTGATGGAGTTAGACTACTGAGTATATAGAAGCATCAGTCTTCCAGATTTGAATGGAGTTGGGGGGAATATTGAGAATCCAAGGCTGTCTAATTATCTGACCAAGACATTCCAACAGGTCACCAGACTCTGGGATTTGGCAGCAATTTTGTGCATTTGGAGACTCAAAGAATTTACCAACCCCCTGAGAACCATTCTTGCAAAGACTGTGAGACTTTTAGGTCATCTTGTCTGATTCATTTGACCACAAATGGCCTGAAGAAGCTTATGTCATTCTATCCCATTTAAGTCTGATTTTTGTCATCTCGCCACACAGTTTAAACTTATATATATTGGCCCCTACCATGTTGCAGATGCTGTGCCAGGCATTTCAAATAAAAATCTCTCATATTACCAGATACCAATTTTAAAGGTAAGAAAACTGAGGCTAAAAGAGGTCAAATAAACTCAAGGTCACATGACTTATAGAGCACATTTCGGATTTGACCTCAGCTTCTCTGACTCTAAGTCCAATTTTTGTTTGTGTTCTGGCCTACACACTAGAGATAGCATCTGCCTTAATCACCTTCCAGGGTTTCAGGAAGGATTATATGAGATTGTGTAAAAGTTTTTTTTGTTTAGATGGCATGAAAATCAGTGATACTTAGCTGTAGTTTGTTTTTTAATGTCTTGACTCAAAGTACTGAGAAACATGGTGCTTTCTGGAATCCTAGGATGCTGGTGGGGAAATATATTTGGTGAGGAGGCTGGAGCTGCCCAGCCCCCCTCTCGCATTCCATCATGGAAGAGGTACCTAACCTCTTCCATGTTATAGGCTGGGCTACCCAGCGTCCTCACTGCTAAAAATCTAGTGGAAATAATGGCTACTATTTGGAAAATGCTCATGAGTCTGCTGCTTTGTCCACGCTACTTTTAATCCTACAATAAGATAGATTTTATTTTCTTTCACCAGGGAAGACAGTGACGTTCAGAGAGGCAGAGTAACTTTGCCCACAGTTGATGAGGGACAGGGTCAGCTCCTGAAGCCACGTGTGTGTGAGTCTGAAGACCAAGATCACCTGACCTGGTCATTATTCTTTATGCTAATAGTCTCTGGACGTGGTTCTGGGTAATTCCTTTCCCCTGATGTATTATTATCATGACTTAGGATCTTTAAAAAAAAA
>NW_017735620.1:0-1752 GCF_001890085.2 Hipposideros armiger
GAAGGGGTGGGGGCTCACCTTGGGCCCGGAAATCGTATTGAGTGCTTTGGTTTAATGGGCATGTACTGACCCACATAAAACACAGGGGAAGCTCTGGAAGGATCCCTTGGGCTTACTTTTTCGAAGCCTAATGCAGCGGTGTAAATAAAGCCATAACAGTGCACATGAATCAGTGAATTGTGAACCTAATGGATGAATGGGTAGCTTCGTGGCCAGGCAACCTAGTGAATGAATAAAGTTCCCAATGAATTAATGAATGTTTGCATGAATCCAGGAATACCTGTCCTGGAGTCTGCGTCACAGAAATTGAAGAGAACATCATTGCTTTGCCCAAGCTTCCTGAGTTTCGTGACTAAAGTAGAAAAAGAAAGGGAGGGAGACCAGGCCCTGCTTCATGTTTAATCACTGCTGTTATTAATGAAACTTTTCGAGGAATAGCCAGTCCATATGACCCTAGAAGCATCTTTCATCTCTGAGCACTTCAGTATTCTATGGTCATATTTCAGACCTCTCGAGAAACAAGGATACTGTAAGTCAAATTATTTTGGGCACTCACAGCCAGCAATTCTGTCTTCAATAAATGATTCATGTCAGGAAAGCATTTAAGTGCATTTGTTTTCTAATAAGTCTCTCTTCAGGTCCATTATGCATGAATCAAGTGGGGGAAATTGCCTGAGCTCATTGGCATCCCTTTATGAAAATCAAAGAAATGTGAGATTTAAAATCTAGCCTTATTGATCTCCCACCTTCACGCTCCTTACCAGAAAATACGGATTGGCAACAACAGGGTGTCTGAGAACTCAAGGGTCAAGGGTGCTTAATGAACAGTGGGGAGAATAAAAGGGACTCACCGGAGAGAAAAGAGCCCAGTTACTGGTGTCTGAGATATAAGAGAAAGAGAAAGGCCACTGTTGATTCCCCCCAAATTAGCTCCTCCGAGCAGACCCTCAGTGAGCCAGCCTGCTTACAGGGAGCTCCACTGACCATGATGGACCCAGCAGAGTGCTGCCTCCAAGGACTACTCCCTGAGAAGTACCCCAGGGTTTTAATGCCATGTTAGCACCCCTGAGTCAGAGCACTGGCGAGGGCCTGTGGATAAGTGGCCCCATTTCCCATTTTCTGAGCCATAAAATTGGCAGTGGTCACAGATGCCTCAGCATCTGCTCAGTAGAGTCCTTGCACACCCCTTACCTCACCAAACCCTCCCACCACCCCATGGGGTCAGTGCATCTGTCAGATTCTCCTGTTGACCGATGAGGAGGCTGAGATTTCCAGAGGCCAAGTGACCAAACCGATAATAGTCACACAGATGTTCAAGAGTCAAAGCCAGATTCCTGACTCAATCCTGGGGCTTCCCCTCTGCAGTTCTTCTTTGGCCACTAGTCGAATTCTAGGTTTCCAAGGAGGGCCCTAGTGCAGCTAACACACGCCAGTGCAGAATAAGTTCCCACTCAGCTTAACCCCCCTCGCCCGTGTTTGCACCAGGTCAGCTGTGGTGTGGAAAAGCGCCCATGCCCACGTGGTTTTGTTACGTGGCCCACACGCTTTGGTTACTACCACTTCACATCTTGGCTGTATGTGATAGGCTTTCTCTGATGCTCGAAGCTGGTGGTTGGGCCACTTGACCAAAGCTGGTGACCTGCTCACCGTGCTTTGTCCTGTGCATAACCGTCAAGAGTCACACACCATTGACCCAGACAAGGTGGACCGGGCCAGAATGAGAGAAGGGAACTTGGCTGGAAGACGATGCAG
>NW_017735621.1:0-2633 GCF_001890085.2 Hipposideros armiger
GGACAACCTTGCTGCGAGGCGCTCATTAATTTTTCTGTGCCCCACTTCCAAGAGCTCTTGAATAAATTATGAAATCTGAGCGGACCGGGGAAGAAGAACACCAAGATACAGGACTATTGATTTTAGAGGCGTTTGTTTTATTTTAAAATCACTCTGTTATTTCAGAGGGAAGAGAGAAGGTCTTTGGAAGGTTATTTTCGACTTCTCCACTGAAATAACTGATACGTTGGCCTAGGAAGAATTCTTGACGTGCTGCCAGGGAAGGGGGCCGGCCACCCCCGTGATGTGTTCGCTGGCACCCATGAGGGCATGGGAGCGTGGACTCTGTGTGGCACCCCAACAACTCACCAGCTAGGTACCCATGTCCGGGTCGCTTTGTGCACAGCTTCTCTTGTGCCCCACCGTGTTTTTCCTCCTGTTTTGTAAACCGCACCGAAGAGATCTCAGCTTAGCATGAGACCCTGGACCACAGGTCCCTCTGTGAGATGACAGGTCGTAACTCGAGTTCAGTGAAGGTGACTGGAGGCCACCAATGGGACCGGAAAGTGCTTCTGGTTTCCTTGGAGCATCCCAAGGGCAGTTATGTTCAGTTTAGAGGGGGCGTCCAGTGGTGTAAATACAGGGATGCCGCCATGTGGAGGTTTCAGTGACATTCCGCAGTTTCCTGTCGTCACTCAGGGAAGCCCCCCGGCAACACGGTGCCTGCACAGCATCTCACCCTCCCCTCTGGTTGCTAAGAAAGCACAGAACTGTTTTGTAGAAATCACTTCTGCCCGTAACTCCAAGAAGACGAGAGGAGTCGGTAAGATGACTAATGGGTGAAATCTCCCTGCAGTGCAGAGAAGTCAGTAATCGAGTGCCAAGCCATACAGAACCCCAGATGCAATCGGAGCAAAACCCCTCATGTCAGAAGTGACGAACCGGAGGCCTCTGCGCGCAGGCCAGTGGTGCTGCCCCCTCGTCCTGTTGCTGTGGCCTGGCCCCCATCTTTATTCGGACATGATGGGAGCCAGGTAACATCAAGATCGAACAGAAAGGAAAGACCTTGTTATACACAGAACTCAGTGTTTTGTGTCAAGTTCCAGTCCCAGAACAAGGACTGGAGGGAAAACAATGCAGCCCTTCAAAGTATGAAATCTTTCCACAGTAAAGAAAGTGGGCGGGCCGAGGGAAAGCCACTTGGAAGGCATGTAGTGGGGCTCTGAGAAAGGAGAGGCCTCAGCAAGCAGATCGAATTGCCTGCAGTGTCTTCAAACAGAGGACTTTTTAAAAGGACATTCTATCCCATGAACCTAATGCATGTTNGTTTCTGGGAAGTGTGAGGGTTTGAACTCTATGCAGACCAAGGAAATGACAGCAGGGAAGACAGCAGTATTCTAAGAAATCAGAGTTTAAAAGGACCAGACGGAGGAGAGCTGAAAGTTAACAGATAGAGATCTGTGGATGCTAGTACATCACCAAGGTTTGTTTGGGGGATAAAGAAAGGGTGCTGATGGTCTGGACTGATGTGTGTGTCCAGTTAGTTTCAGTGCAGGGACTGGGGTTAGATAGCACTTGGGGTACCTGGCTCACATGCACCCTAAAGCTGGGCCTATAGGTATGGAGTGGAGGACCCGTCATTTGAGAAACGTCATCAGTAACTTTTAGGAACTTGGGGAGCATGGTGATCACCTCAGTCATGCATGGTCAAGGCAGCCTACCCCACACGTGTGTGTGGGTGGTCAGACCATTGGGCTTCTCTGCCTCACCTGTAGGAAGAGAGATATGGGCTTGTCAATCCTCTAGCTCTAAAACTCCCTTATCCTAGAGCACTTCTAGATAGGTGCCCACCCACCCCGCCCCCCTAAAAGTTTCTGATCCAGAGTTAAAAGGAACCCTGGAATGAGCATAAAGACCATCAACTCTGGGCAGGGCTGTTGGGCCAGACCACCGTGGATTGGAGAGAGGGAGCCGCCAGCCAAGCATATGGTCTGCCTGGAGCCTGGGGTAGGATACGGGATGACCATAGTGTCAGGGCAGACCGCTGCCTTTGGAGAACCACTTTATTTTAATCAGGAGAAATGTGTACTTCTGTGAGTAAGTGCCACAACTCCCATTTCTACTCATTTTTGACCTGGTGATGTTTTGGCTGGGTTTGTGCAAAATGACTGAGCACCTTTACATCTTGTGACTGTCGCCACAGCATTAAGGTGAAAGCAGATCCAGGTTTCATAATGAAAGCAACACGTGGAGCAGAGTCAAACTGCGGATGATTGCACAAGTCAGAGTGGGACTGGTGGGCTCAGCTGTCCTTCTGCACGAAGGAGTGGGGTTTGCTGAAGGGACCAGAATTGCACATCATCGCAAGAGTCTCGTGATAAAATCCACCACATAACCTGCCACAAGTAGGATGCACCCTGTGAGAATAGACTGAATGCCACATGGCAGCTTCCACAGGAGGAAAAGGGTTCACTACTGTTGGGCTCTTGTTTGCGACTCTTGTCCAAGCTGCACATTTGATCCCCTGGGTCTGCGTCAGTTGGGTCTGTGGAGTTTAACCCGATTTTACCAGATAGAGAAGGATGTGTTTGCAACAGTTTCATAAGGGCTCTCTTGCCTTGTTGGTGTGAAGAGATTGCCATCCACTTGTTTCA
>NW_017735622.1:0-1752 GCF_001890085.2 Hipposideros armiger
TTTTCCAGGACCCATCAGCTCCAAGTCAAGTTGTTGTCCTTCAATCTTAGTTGTGGAGGGCGCAAGCTCAGCTCCAAGTCCAGTCACCGCTTTCAGTCTAGTTGGGGTGGGGTGCAGCTCACCATCCCATGCGGGCGTCGAATCGGCAACCTTGTTGTTAAGAGCATGCGCTCTCACCAGCTGAACCATCCGGCCAGCCCGAGAGTTAGTTATTTTTTTAAAAAACTAATAGACAAATTATGATGAGAGACAATGCAAAATACTTTATCCTTAAGAAAGCACTTAGCCATCTGTCCCAGCAGAGGGCTCTCGTCTCCCTCCAGTTTGCCCACTGTGTCCCTCTAAAGAAAGTCATAAGAAACCCTTCTTTGTAGAGTAGAGCTCACTCCCACAAGATCTAAAATAACCTTTCAAAATCCTGACGTTCCCACACCTACATAGCCCAGAGGAGATAGGGAACAGTCCTCCTTGAAGATGACAGCAGGGTAATATGAGTTACTATGACTAGTTGTAATGTGTTACACGTGTGAGTGCGCACACACGTACACATGTGGGTGTGTGTTGTTTCTTTCAATCCTAGGATTATTCTAACCTGTTGAATCCAGATAGACTCTAAACATCCAATCCCAACACAGAAGTACACGATCAGTGATGAGTATGTATTATAAACCAAAGATTTTGATTAATTCAAATTGTGAACCCTAAATTCAAAAAAGGACGTTTCCCAGAAAAGAACTACCTTGATTTCCTTGTCCACCTTTGTCAATCATCTGTAATGACTGAGCACCATATGCCAAACAATCATTATCTCAGTTAACCTCTCATCGTGTGGAGGCACTATTATTTTTGCCATTTGATAGATAGGGCTCACAGAAGGGTTAAAGTGACTTGTCCTGCATCACACAGCTAGCCCAGAGCTGAGCCAAATGGCTCCCGAGATACCGGTCTTATCACTGTGCTATAAAAAGTATTGTAACTATTTTTATAATAAAAGTACTAAATGTACCCATTTTATATGCATACAAAAATTAATACGTATGCCTGCCTCGTTCTTTTTGGCCCTAGGTTTGACCTGAGTCAGGAGCCCCAGCTTTACCAAAGCATGGGACACCGTGTTGTGGTGTGACCGCCATAAGGTGGCAGCAGAATCTGAAGCTTCTTTGCTGACATTAGTCCAGACCCCTTCTTGCCCTGCAAGAATCTGCCCAGGTAGAGGAGTTCTCCCTGTTCCCATGATCCTTCAGTCTCTAGTCAGGCTTCGGCCTGCTTTCCGTCATTCTTTGCACTGCTTCTCACAGCTGAGCAGCCACGGCACTGGCTTGCACTAAAACATCACTGTTGCTGATACTCAGAGAATTTTCTGTACTCGAGTCTTATTCAAGGTGTAGCTTACATAAAACAACTACCCTTACACTGAATATTGTAGACATTTAGTTATTTTGTTTCATAAAGTGTCTTGATTTGCTAATAGCATAAGGTGTTCCAAATTTGCCACTTCATCACTTTTCCCCACATGTTGGCCTCTAATCTTAAGCAAAATTCATGGATTCCCTAGAACAGGCTACATCTGGAGGGTCAGGTGAGTGTCTAAAGGAGGGGAGACCAAACTTCCTAAAACTGCCTTGGCATCACTGAAGGTCAGTAGACCCGGCTCTGTCTGCCCGTAATTATCATTAGTTCCCCTGAGATTTGGCATGAGTTGGCCGTTGTTTGTGCTTTTTCTTTTTGTTCTGTGTTTCATGGGCACTTTAC
>NW_017735624.1:0-6032 GCF_001890085.2 Hipposideros armiger
CTCTCTGTTGCCATTCTTACCTGGGGAAGCGTGTGATGTTCAGGCCTGTGGGCTGTCAGTCTTGTCGAGGATGCTTTCGAAGCTCCCTTCAAAAGGTCTCAGTGCTCAGAGGTTTTTTTTAATAAATTCTGAAATAAAAATCACCAAAAAATTGTCCTGTGGAATCAGGCCGAAAGCAGTGGCATGTCGCTTACTAGAATCTCTCTCACCGTTTCGTCTGTCTTAACATAGGAGGGATGCGTTTAACTTTTAAACCCAAACTCATCCTAGACCAGGGGTTGGCAAACTGCAGTTTGCCTGCCACACACGGCTCTTTGGGTACGTACACGTGGCTCTGCAGTAAAATTGAAAATGAAAATAAAACTATCATAGTTCAATTTATAAAAATTTTAAAGGATGTTATTCACATAATGGTGATTTCATTTGTTTCGTAGTTCTTGAATAATTTTTAAATTGTTGTGAGGGACAGGATTGGCTCTTCCGTCTGAAAAGTTTGCTGACCCCTGTCCTAGAACTTTCTGCTCAGGTTCCATCAGGGAGAACCTTCTCTGTGGGTCAAGCCCTAAAACACCCAAGGAAGCCGGTGACATTCTGTGAAGCAGCATATGCCGTATGATGAAGCAGGTGGCTTTAATTAACTGCCTGCACCCTCAGGAAGAAACATGAGTAGCTAGACTGGGACAGGGGATCTGCAGGCTGTGCTTTCCACACAGGACTGAAGTATCGAACTGCTGTCTAACGTATTGGTTTTCAGCTGAGCAATTGTCTGGAGAGGGTTTCCTCCTTATGATGACTCAGCACTCTGGTTGAAAGGCAAGGGAGGCTCTGAGCTGGGTTGGGTGGGTGTTCCCGGGACACAGGCGCTCAGGATTGCTGGGTTTGTGCATCCCTGGAGCTGGAAGGTAGGCTGAGGAAGCTGGAACCCACAAGTTTGTAGGATTCAGGGCGGACCCTTCCTTCCCCAGAGAAACTGGTCAGATCACCACGATGCCAAGGGACCAGGTCAGAGGGCTGACCGCCCTCCTATCTCTTGAAAAATGACGTACTCCAGACGCTCCAAACAGAGTTCTGTGATACAGAGCAGTCCTAGCTCTCTGTTCAGCTTTGAGCAAATTAGGGTTTTAGAAGAAAGGAAACTGACATTGAGTTTTTACTATAACCAGGCATTTTTTACTGCATAGTCCTGTTTGTTTGGCCTGGCAGTGTGTTGCAGGTTCAGAGTGTGATTTGCACATGGAATGACAGCGTTAAGGGTGCTCAAGCAAGGAGCCTGTATTTAAAACCAGATCTGCCTGATATAAAACCCTAGCAATATAATAATAGAAGACCTAATAATAGAATTTTAGGATCATATTCTGTGAATCATGATCCTTGGGATTTAGACTCGTCACGAGAGGGCTGCTTCCAGGAATGTCCTCTCCTAGGTGGTCACAAGGCAGGAAAGAACCCAGTGTGCCCAGGAAGAAGTCATAGTGGGTCGTAGTGGCATTAAAATCCTTTATCCTTGGATATCAGACTCACATGCTGATAATAGGATGGCCTGAACTAGATGCCTTGGCACGTGTATTTTTTCGGAGCTCATTGCACTGTGTGTGGAGGTGTGGTGGGTGGGAGGTGAGAGGATTAGAAAGAACAATAGGGCATAGATAAAACTGTACCCAGGAATAAAAAGGAAGCCCAGGTTTCTCTGAACCCCATGGGGGAAGGCCAGGAGCTTGTTTCTAAGCGGACCTAAGGCCTGCATGCAGGGAGACAGAGGCAGGAATGAAGAAAACGACTTGAGAAATTAGCCCTAAAGCCTGATGCACGTACTTGCTAGTGACTGTGAGTTTTTCGGGGGCAGAGGCTAGGTCTTGTGTTCAGCATGTTGGAAAGTGCCTAAAGGAGGCGTGTGCGGGGGACAGTTGGGTATAGAGCTGTCAGTGTAGCTTATCTCTGGTTATGTGCCCTGGCTTCCGCTGCCCCATTTTTCACATCTGTCAGTGCTGGNAAGTTATTTTTTTCAACTTTTATTTTTCAGGTTAGTCTGTGAGTTAAAACCACCAGAAGAGTTGTGGTTGGGCTTAAGGTCTGTCTGCTCCACAGCAGCCTGTTCAATCTGTTTTGCTCTCTCTGTTGTGTTAGAGGCAAAGTACCTAGAAGACACATAGGCTTTTTGAAAGCTGGCCTTGTAAATCTAAGTTGACAACAGTCTACGCCATGGCAGCCCGTGTCAGGCAGGACTCCAGGAGCTCTGCCTTGGACAGGTGAGAATCGCCCTGATTTTAAAGGGGTTTCAAAGCAGGGAGTGTCAGCACCCTCCCCTGACCGTTCATTCCAGTGCCTTAAACAAACAACCCTATGACTAATTCTAGCCACTGCGCCTCAGCTTGGCCTATCCAAATTAGAAGTGCTTGTTGAAAAAGGTAATGGATTCTTAGGCTTCATTTTTACTTGTTAAGCATATAGTAGTAAATATCTTCATGGGGCTTCCAGACAATAGGTAATAAATGTGAACTCAAACTGATGTGTTTCTTGTAGACTAGAAAGTAGGTACTGAGATGACTGAAGGCTCTGCCCAAACTTGTTGGGCTCCAAGGTGTGACCACTTGGACTCTGCCTGCGCCTCCCCCATATGCTCGTGGGTTTAGAATTACTTTTACCAATCAAGAAGGGCAGGGTTAGCTGTTTGAATTTTTAAAGATATAGGAGCCAAGTTTAGTGTACAAAGAGGAGACTCTTGANACTGGATGTGAATTTTATCTTTTGATAGCTAGGACTAAGAACCCTCCAGAGGAACTGGAGTGCATCTGTGGTATGTATGCCTGCAAAACCTTTTGATTATTAAATTGTCCTTGTGGCCACCATTCTTCCTACAATTGCTGGAGACTTGTTTTCCCTTAAATTAGCCCCTTTGAAAATACCAGAGCCTCTTGGGGTAAACAGCATCTTACAAGAGGCTCCGAGGGATATAAAGGTAAGAATTAGTCTTCCGCCCAGCTCCCCACCCCCCAAAATGTTTTTATCTGTTTGGACACACAAACTGTTGACTCCAGTTGCTATAATACACAAGTGCCTACAACAGGGCTTGTAAGTGTTTTGGCATTTGAAGATGGAGAGATCATGGTGGAATTGGGGGAGTTAGGGGATGTTTCATGGAGCTAATAGTAATATGCTGAGCACCTACTACATGCCAGGCACTGTACTAGGGGCCTGCAACAATTATCTCTTTTGATCTTTGCTATAACCTTCCAAGGTAGGAGTTTGTGTCCTTGTTTACATAGAATTGAAAAAAGAGGATATTACTTTCCCAAAGAACAACTAAGTGGCAGGGCTGGGATTTGAACCCAGGTGTTGAGGTTCTAAGGCCTGTGTTCTGTGTCCTCCCTACGCTGGTTGCACTCAGAGCTGCACTTCACACGCACACACATACACACCTGTGCACACGCACGTACACATACTGACCTTCTGGAAGCTACGTTTGAGCTTAGCCTTCCTTGGAGTACAATTTAGATTGGAACAGGTTGAGAAGAATGGGTAAGGGCCTTCCAGGTAAGGGGGATGTCAACACAGAGGCTTTCTATTTGTCAGCCACTGTTTGTGTTGCACTTGGTCATACGACAATCACAACCTTGTTTGATTCTTTCTTACTAATTTGCAAAGATACAACGCCCCCACCCCCACCCCCATATAAAGCAGTTGATGTTGTCCTTTCAGAGCCTGAAGGCAGGTAGATGGGAATATGGGTGTAAGGCTTTCTTAGCCCCTAAACGGGGTATTCCCATTGAAATCGTTACTGTACTTAAATGGCAAGAACGGCTTCTCCATGGACATGCTGTGTGACCTTGGGAATGTTACCTGTGTTGTCAGTTTCGTCCTCTGTGAAGCCCCTGACTTGACGGATCTTTTAAGGTCGCAGCTCCAAAGCTGTGTCCATGAAAGGCTGTGTGCTGCTGTGGACAACTTAATTTTCAGTGTGAGCCTAGGGGATCTGTTTCATTCAAGCCATGTGACGCTGGGCAAGTTACTTCACCTCTTGATTCCTCACCTGTCAAACAGGGTAATAATGACCATTATCCATCTCATGGGGGATTTTGTATGGATGAAAAGAGACACCATGAAAAGCACTTTGTCAATTCTAGCATACTATAAAACTGTTAGACCTCTTACAGACCCATGCATACGTCCTTTAGCACTGTACAGCATTTTCTCCCAAGTCCATGGACAAGGAATCCAAGTTCTTTCATAGCAGTGTCTAACAGTGGGGCAGGATCTAGACATTTAAAAGCCTGCTTTTACAATAGTGAGACTGATAGTGTGCAAGGAATCTCAATTATTTTTTAACATACTCACTTATGTTTAAGGAATAAACAAAGTTACCTAACCCGGCATTTCAAACATGTGCACTCTCTCTGGGAATGATCATTCCAAACTGAATGTTTTAACACTGTGGGGTGCAAGGCGGTGGCTTTGGGGTAGCCTGGATCTCTTCCCTACTGGGTTCCAGCCTGTGCTGAGAAAGGTGTGTATAATTATATATCAGTGGGAGTGAAGTAAGCTTTAACGTGGACTTTTGACCCTGGCAAAGACAGATATGATTAACTCTTGATCATCCCTTCTTTCGTCATTACACAGCTGATATCTGAGCTTCTCCTACCTTTGTAGGTTGCCTTCTGGGCACACCTATCGACTAGCGTGTCTTAAAATCTCAGCAGGCTTCCTTGAAGGGGGAAGTGAAACTGGGTGGAAATGTGGCCATTCTGAGCTCTCTATGGAGTAGAGGGAATGAGAATTGGGAAGTGGTTTCAGAAATACGAGGCGGAATGCAAACGTGAGGGCAGAAGTTGGCTGGAAACTTGGTCATGCAGAATAAAACCTGTTGTTCTCTGCATTTCCCAGGTTGGTGTGTGGATGTAAAGAAGAAAAGGGGAGGGTATGGTCGTCTTAGAGGAATGTATCTCTTATAATCAGAGCAATTCAAAGCAGCCTTTATAACAGCTGCTAGGAACTTAATTCCAAAGCTCAGGGTCTGTCTTTCAATAACTGTTTTATCTCATGCACAGAGAGATCTCTGAGTCAGCTTCCACAGGCATCCGGGGAGATCATTAAGGTGGTTGAGGAATAGCCTTTTCTTGCAGAGTTGACAGTTGACTTCGGGAAGAGGTTGTATGAGGTGCGTCTTGAGCAGCGTCCAGGGCACTGTTCCTGTTGGCAGGAGGTTGGACTGTCTCCACCTTGACTTTTGGAGCCCAAGCAGCAGCCTGAGGCCTGGGTGAGACGAGCCTGCCCAAAGCATAGTGCTGGTTGGTGCAGAGCGCCCAGCGCCAGCCCCGGAGACTGCTAGTAGTATTTATCCCCGAATCGCTCTTTTTACTTATATTTGCTGATATTTTTGTCTCTTCAGCCCAAATCTTCTTTAAAGTTTAAAAAACAATAAAAGGTAATGTATTGACATAGTTCAAATTTCGAAAGAGATGAAAAGAAATGTGGTGATATGTTTAAATACATTTACCTTTGTCTGCTATCAGGCATATTTCCTTTTTCTGGAGGCAACGGGTGTAATCTATTTTTTGTGGATCATTTTAGAGATTTTACATATAGATAATATATGTACATGTTATATATAATACCTATTATATATGTAGATAAAAATGTTAATTATATGTAGATACCTGTATGTATACAGTTGCATATACATATTTCCCTTCCACCATTTAAAAAAATATTTTTCTCCTTTTTTGTGTATTTTTTCCATTTTGAGATATAATTGACATAATATTGTGTCAGTTTAAGGTGTACAAAATGAATCCATACACTTACATATTGTAAAATGATTACCAGAATAGAGTTAGTGGTAATCACCTCATGTAATTACCACTTCCCTTTTTTGGTGAGAACGTTTTAAGATCTACTCTCTTAGCAACTTTCAAGTATATAATGCAGTATTTTTTTTTTAATTGGGGGAGGGGAACAGTGCTGGGGAATTGGGGAAGGGGACCAGCCAAGAACAACAAGATTGTTGTTCTTCAATCTTAGTTGTGGAGGGCGCCAGT
>NW_017735624.1:7548-14870 GCF_001890085.2 Hipposideros armiger
ACAAGTTGCTGTCCTTTTTATTGTTCTTCAGTCTAGTTGTGGAGGACGTCGCTTCACTGGCCCATGTTGGTATTATGATCATTGTGCTCTTCCCGGCTGAGGCAGTTGGTCACTGGCCATTGGACGGCTGCTCACAGCAGCTGTCGCAGGCTGCCGGCAGCTCACACCGGCTGCTGGTCACTCACGCACGGTAGCTCGCGGCAGCCCACTGCAGCCCCACTGCAGCCTACACCATCGCCAGCCACTCACAGCAGCCCAGCTGCAGGCCGAGCTGTTGTTCACCATCTTAGCTGTAGAGGAGGTAGTGTCACTGGCCCATGTGGGATCCAAACCGGGGCCCTGCTGCTCAGAGCTGGCGCTCCCAAGCCAACTCTTAATCAAGTGAGCCACTCGGCCAGCCCCTGTGTACATATTTCAAGAAAGGAAAAAACAATTGAAATTGTAATACTCAATATATACTGATAACGAAAGATGAATACAAGTCATGTTTGACTTCTGTAATTACAAGAGGTGCTCAAAGTGGTTACCATCTGTATAATTGTAATAGATTTTTTCTTTCTTAAAATGTGTATACGTATTTTTGCACCCTGTGTGTGTGTCTGTGTGTGTATAATTATAGTTGACATTCAATATTATATTAGTTTCAGGTGTACAGTGCAGTGGTTAGGCATTTATTATAACCTATGAAGTGATCCCCCCACTAACTCCAGTACCAATCTGACACCCTACATATTCTTTACAACATTGTTGCCTTTGCCCATTTTAAAATCAGATTGTTTTTGCTATTGAATTGTATAAATTCCTTATGTATTTTGGATATTAACTCCTTATCTGATAGATGGTTTGTAAATACTTTCTGCTAGTCTGTAGGTTGCCTTTTCATTTGCTGATTGCTTCTTATGATGTCCAGAAGCTTTTTAGTTTGTAGTCCCACTTATTTTTACTTTTGTTTGTGCTTTTGATATCATATCCAAAAGAAATCATTGCCATGACCAGTGTCAAGGAACTTTCCTCCTCTGTTTTCTTTTAGGAGTTTTATAGTTTCAGGCCTATGTTTTGTCTTGAATCCACTGAGTTAATTTTGCGTAAGAGAGGGGTCCAATTCCATTCTTCCTGTGGTTATCCAGTTTTCCCCACATAAATTATTGAATAGATTGTTCTTTCCCTATAGAGTATTCTAGGCTCTGTGTAAATATTAGTTGACTGCATATGCAAGGGTTTATTCCTGGGTTCTCCATTCTGTTTCATTGGTTTCTGTGTGTGTTTTATGCTAGTACCATACTGTTTTAATTACTATAGCTTTGTAATATAGTTTAAAATCCTGTGTGTGATACCTCTAGCTTTGTTGTTTTTTCTCAAGATTGCTGTGGCTATTTGGGTCTTTTCTGGTTCTATCTGAATTTTAGGATTGTTTTTTCTATTTCTGTGAAAAATGCCATTGGAATTTTTATAAGGATTGCATCGAATCTGTAAATTGCTTTGGGTAGCATCGACACTTTAACAATTTTAATTCTCTCAATCCCAGGATGCAGGGTATCTTTCCATTTATTTGTNCTGCCAGCAGTGTGGTTTCTGGAAATGCTGACACCACTCTTCTTGTCCACTGACCAGCCTGTGACTTTGATTGTATCGAGATTATGACTGAAGAAAGCCAATTCTAAGAATGCCGGTAAATCAAAAGCCAAGACTTCTGCTTCAGGATTTATTTAGAATTTCTTAGTTGTTGGAACAAAAGTAAAGTTGGAAATCATACAGTTTGATCACAGGTCACTTTTGGGGAATTCAGGGAAGGAGCCTGTGATCTCCTAGGGCCCAGACCAAGGGAGTTTTTTTCTGACCCCAAATGAGCATCCCTTTCTGGTGTGGTTGGGTCACCTTAATGCACCGTGCAAATTGAGAGAGAGGGTCCTGGCTGAGATCTATAGATCCCTCTACACACTGCACGCCTTTCCAATTAGCACTGTCACCAAAAGGAATCGCAGGACAGGAACACAGGGATATTGTGAACGGACTTCCCAAAGGCCTGTAGACCTAAATATTTCCTGTACTCTGGTCTGCCTAAAGTGCTGCTGAGAATTCCTCCAAGTAGCTGAACATTTTTATATTATTGCAGGTAGGTTATTGGGCTAAGGTAACCCAGGAATTGATTAGTGTGCATTAACTTAGCTTGTTGATTGGTTGAGAACAGAGTCCTGGGAAAATGGAAATAAAGGGGACTTGTTGAGGGTCATCTGGGCTGACCATTGGCCTGGGGATGGTGGCACAAGGCCCTCTGCCCATGAGACCCTGGGCCTGGCTTCTCAGAGGTGACATCCAGATCTCTGAGTGTTCCTCTCTCTGGATGGCTGGGCTCTGCTACTCAATAAATAAATAAATATAAAACAAGTACAGGGAACCTTTTCCACTGAGCCATCAGAAAATAAGGTAATAGGTTTTTCATTTTGTGGGTAACTAAGGGTTTGACCACTTGGGCACCAAAGTGCTCAGTAAACTTTATTTTGGGGATCACTTCTTAAGTTATATAAATATCTAACCACTATGCTGTACACATGAAACTGATATAAAATAATACTGAATGTCAACTGTAATTGAAAAATTAAAAAGGGGTTAAAAAGGGGAAGGGGAATAAGAACTTCAAATTTCCAGTTATAAAATAAGTCATGGGGATGTAATGTACAGCGTAGGGCATATAGTCAATAATAATGTGATAGTGTAGTACGGTGTCAGATGGTTGCGGGACTTACCATGGTGATCACTTCTTTAGGTATATAAATGTTGAATAACAGTGGTGTACTCCTGAAACTAATATTATAAGTTATTTTAATAACAATTTTTTAAAAGAAAAACTTTATTTTGGAACGACATATCAAATAGAGGTTACTGAGCGTGATTTCTCTTTATTTCCCTGATGACTCAGGAATCGCCAAAGAAAGAATGCCAGTATTTCAGCGTGGTTAGCTACGAGATTCCTTCAGCATTTAATGAGGTGCCCTGGGCCTTTTATCTCTCTTCTAAATGGAACCAGAGTAGTTTAACCCTCTGGTCTTGTGCCCTTCTTTGAATTTTGTCTTCTCAACTGCCCACCCCTTACTGCAGCCTTGCTTCCTGCTCCAAGCAGCATGCCTCCGATTGGCTGCCTTCCCTCCACGTGTTCCGTTTCTTTCATAACCCCTTGCCATAAATAATTTTTTTCCTGGGTGTTGGGAAAGATGGCAGAAAGGAATGCTGAATACTGACATTTCTTTATCCCGAGGACTGAAGTGACATTCATTATGGAAAACATTCCTTTTAACACTTATATATTACTCAGTTACATTTAGAAATACACATTTATATTTTTAACACGTCTCCAGCGGCAATTTATTAATAGACTAATCGACAGAGCTCTGATAGACCTTGNTGGGTTAATACGATATCCAACTTTATGCCCAGCACAGCCATTTCCCCTCTGCATTTCAAAACAAAAAATTAACTTTGCCCACAGAAAGATCTGGCCTTTGTCATGAGCTAACAATGTGACTTAGGGTGGGGCCTGGCCATTCCAGATGATTTCGTGGTGGGGACTTTGGGCTGTGGCCAGAGCGGCTGGAGACTGAGATTGGCCATGTAGGCAGTTGCCTGGGAAAAAAGTTTTTCTGTACTCTCTCACTACCACACTTTTAACACCCAATGTGTAGCTTTTTCTCCTCACACTGAGGAATTCTCAGATACCAGCTGGGTGTGCTACAATTAAATTCAATGCTGACATATCTACCTGGGTTAGCATCAGAACCCACAAGTTAAGGGCTAAGTCTCATAAGACTGTCCCCACTTCAGACTCCAATTGCAAGTGCAAGGTTGTGACCTGTACTTCTGGCCAAACGGCTATGAATTGGAGTTCCCATGACCCCACTCCTTGGGTTTGATAATTTGCTAGAAGGGCTCACAGAACTGAAGGAAAGACTTGCAGAGTGAGATCCAGAAGGGTCCGGATCGCAGGAGCTTCTGTCCTCATAGAGTTGGGGTGCATCCTCCCAGTACATGGACATATTCATCAACCTGGAAACGCTCTGAACCTTATGCTTTAGGGATTTTTATGGAGGCTTCATGCACGCATAACTCAATTTCCAGCCCCTGTCCTGTCTCCAGAGAATGGGGGGTGGGGCTGAAGGTGCCAAGCTTCTAACTATGGTGTGGTCTTTCTATTCTCCTGCCCCCATCTGAGAGCCCACCAAGAGTTATCTCATTAGAACAAAACATGTTCCTATCACCCAGGAAATTCCAGGAGATTTAGGAGTTCTGTCAGACACTCTGATGGAAATTACACGAGTTTTAGGAGCGTTGTGCTAGGAACCAGGGTCAAAGACCAAATATTAGGAACTGGTGGCAGAAACCAATATATAATCTTTATTTCACAGCAGTCAATCATGCCTACATAATGAGCCACAATAAAAACTCGGAACACTAAGGATTGGGTGAACTTCCCTGGCTGACACTGCTCTGTGCCTGTTGTCGCACACTGATGCCAGGAATGGAATGCAGTTGGTACTTTTCTGAACTCTGCCCACATGTCTCTTCCTCTGGCTGATTCTGTGTCCGTTCCCTGTAATAAACTGTAACAGTGAGGATAACAGCTTTCAGGGAGTCCTTCTAGTGAGTTATTGAACCTGAGGACTTCTGACCTTGCAATTGGTTTCAGGAGTGAGGGTAATAGTGGACTGTGTCCTCTAACTGGGCAATTGGCCCTAATTCTTAGCTCTATACCCTCTGCTTCAGGGCTCCTCAGGGTTTCATTAGATCCTATTTCTGCTGCTTTGCTGAAGGGAAAGAATTGGTTTGTCTTTCTTTGGAGGCTGTCTGCTGCTTTGATTGTAAGTTACAGAAAGGAAGGACTGCGACTATCTGTGGGTGTGGAGGAGTTCCAGCCTACAGTTGGTGTGAGAACAGACGCATCGCTCCAGTTCTGACTGTGGCACCACCAGCCCCATGGGGGAACAGCTTATCTTCGTATCACCCAACAGCCCAGGAAAAATGGTGACTTTTCTCCCTTGTCAATTCTGTGTACTGGGGCATAGATTCAGTTTTGTCCTCTGTTCACCTACTTTGCTTGTGTTTGGAAAGAGTTGCTACTTTTTAGTTTTATAAGAAGATAAGGTATTGCCTTCCTTGGGCATTTTGGAAATAACAAGCAGAGTCACTCATTTTTCCCAAAATGGTAACTAATAAAGATAGCCTAGAGCAAGCAGCACCAAGTCACTTTAAATATGATATCTAGAACTAAACGTGAAATTTTTGGGTCTCTTCCAATTATAGCGAGTTTTAAAGAGTGACCTAAATGTCATATAGCAAATAAAAGAAGGGTAAAATTATACATCCAATAATCTATNATAAGGAAAACAAAATATTTCCCCCAGGTCTCATGCTGCTGTGCTCCTACGTTGTCAGAATATATCCCATCTACTAGGAGTGTCTTATATTCTAAATCCTGCGTTACTGTTACCGTAAGACGACATCTCTCACAGTACATAGGATTCCTCAGCTTGAGAGGCACGGTTTCGAGGTGAGCCCTTGCATCACTATATTCTTGTGCCTTACACAAGACATCCTTACTTTTTAATCTTCCAAACACTGAACAGGGCCATTGCTCGTACTAAAATGAGAGTGTATAAAATACAAATGTGTCATGTTATCCTTTTGGGTAAGCTGGAACTTAACTCAGGTGATTAATTTGTGCCACAGGAAATCGATAGTCTTGCGAAAGACCTAATCAGGAGCTCAAATGACTTGCTGTATGTCCATGACAATGAGACAACCACTTCAAGTTTGCATGAACATGCCACTCTTAGTAACTTTAGTTTGGTTTCCTGCATTTTTCATAAGGTAAATCTAGTTGCTATTTGTCCAAGGGTGGAATCTAGAATTCACCGATGCATGAACAAGGGCCATGAGTTACTTACTAGCGGGATGGTATTCGATTCCGTTTTTTAGCTTTGCAGAATACATACTTCTTTTGATGAATACCAACTAGTGTACTATAATAGTAGGTTGATCACTCACCCTAGGCAGGTTTTCAGAACCCCAGTATCAGAACTTAGGGGATGGTTAGTGAAGCTTTCCAGAGTTTTAAGATCAAAATATAAATCTATCACAATAAAACATCGTAGGCAGGTTTCTTCAGTCATCTGGACCTGTGGGTGGTTTTGCAAACAGAGCGCCTACTCTCTGTTGCCATTCTTACCTGGGGAAGCGTGTGATGTTCAGGCCTGTGGGCTGTCAGTCTTGTCGAGGATGCTTTCGAAGCTCCCTTCAAAAGGTCTCAGTGCTCAGAGGTTTTTTTTAATAAATTCTGAAATAAAAATCACCAAAAAATTGTCCTGTGGAATCAGGCCGAAAGCAGTGGCATGTCGCTTACTAGAATCTCTCTCACCGTTTCGTCTGTCTTAACATAGGAGGGATGCGTTTAACTTTTAAACCCAAACTCATCCTAGACCAGGGGTTGGCAAACTGCAGTTTGCCTGCCACACACGGCTCTTTGGGTACGTACACGTGGCTCTGCAGTAAAATTGAAAATGAAAATAAAACTATCATAGTTCAATTTATAAAAATTTTAAAGGATGTTATTCACATAATGGTGATTTCATTTGTTTCGTAGTTCTTGAATAATTTTTAAATTGTTGTGAGGGACAGGATTGGCTCTTCCGTCTGAAAAGTTTGCTGACCCCTGTCCTAGAACTTTCTGCTCAGGTTCCATCAGGGAGAACCTTCTCTGTGGGTCAAGCCCTAAAACACCCAAGGAAGCCGGTGACATTCTGTGAAGCAGCATATGCCGTATGATGAAGCAGGTGGCTTTAATTAACTGCCTGCACCCTCAGGAAGAAACATGAGTAGCTAGACTGGGACAGGGGATCTGCAGGCTGTGCTTTCCACACAGGACTGAAGTATCGAACTGCTGTCTAACGTATTGGTTTTCAGCTGAGCAATTGTCTGGAGAGGGTTTCCTCCTTATGATGACTCAGCACTCTGGTTGAAAGGCAAGGGAGGCTCTGAGCTGGGTTGGGTGGGTGTTCCCGGGACACAGGCGCTCAGGATTGCTGGGTTTGTGCATCCCTGGAGCTGGAAGGTAGGCTGAGGAAGCTGGAACCCACAAGTTTGTAGGATTCAGGGCGGACCCTTCCTTCCCCAGAGAAACTGGTCAGATCACCACGATGCCAAGGGACCAGGTCAGAGGGCTGACCGCCCTCCTATCTCTTGAAAAATGACGTACTCCAGACGCTCCAAACAGAGTTCTGTGATACAGAGCAGTCCTAGCTCTCTGTTCAGCTTTGAGCAAATTAGGGTTTTAG
>NW_017735624.1:16115-21481 GCF_001890085.2 Hipposideros armiger
TGAGAACAGTGTGCAGAAGCATGAGAAAGGAGTATGCACTTGGAACCGGCAGTGGCCCAGAATATCTGGGGTGGGAGGGGCAGCAAATGGTAACCAGCGAGGTGGTTGGGGTGGGATCAGGAAAGGCCTTGTGTGCTACCTGTGGATTTTACCTGAACCAGTGAGGAACCATAAACGGATCTTCAGTTGGACTTCATCACGCGAATGTAAGGTCCATGAGCACGGGGACAATGTCTGTTTGGTTGACAGCTGAATAGTACCTGGCTCATTGCTCAGTGAAGACTGAATAAATGAATGAACGTCATCTGCTTTGTGCATTACATGGACCCATGTGCCGTGTGATGGATGGACTGGAGGGAACGATGCTAGAGGAGCAGGGCTGCTATCAGGAGATCACTGCGGTAACTCAGGTGACTCAGGAGAGGGCAATAGCGGGGATTGGCGGACAGACCTGCTTGGAGAGAGCTTCCGAGAAGACCCGCAGACCCGCTGGGTGTGGTGGGCGAGGGCAAAGGACTGAGGAAGACTCCCCGATTCTGACTTGGACACTTCGAAGGAGGAATGCAGTGGGGACGAAGGGAGGATGTCAGGGGCATGTTGGGTTGAGAAGCTTGGACCAGTGAGTGCCGTCAACCTGTGAGCCTTGTAAGAAGGCATTCCTGGCTGGACACAGGGATTTAGGGATTCACTAGGAATCAGGTAGAAATGGGAACTGTGTCTGTAAGCTGTCACTCCCCATCTAGTGCGTAGGAGCAAGATGGTGGCCCCAGTGGCACCCTGTGAAATGAGGCTCAGGGGACCAGGAAGGGAGAAGTTGTATAGGGGATCAATGGAGGGTAGTAAAACACGTTCATTCTGTAAAACAAAGTACAGAATTGAGTGAAGAGAAAAGTCTGCCCCTTCCCGTTCCCTCCTCAACCCCTCCCCCGCCCAGAAGTAGCTGCAGAAAACGTTTCATCCTCTATCCTTCCAGCTGTTTTCTGTGCCTAAACAAGCCTAAATGTGTACGAGCTTTATTTTTACCCCGATGCATCTGACTTTTATAGCATCCCTTCAATTCTGCGAGTGTATGGTTCACATATAAAAAACATTTAAAGATGTAAAAAGACAGGTTGAGTCTTATGGCTGAGTTAATTCAGAGATTCACAGCCCTTGATCAACGTATGGAATTGAAAAATGTGTATGCAAAACAGCAAGGGCGAAATGATGTCCTGGCATCTGTGCTGCTTCACTGAGCACGTGGAGGCAGAGTGGAGAGCGCAGAGCGCAGCTGTGCGCTCTGCCCCCTGGCCCCTTTCTACCTGTGGTGTGTGTTTTGACGCACGTCTCGTCGCTGGCAGGATTAGACTCGGCCCTTCCCTGGCTGTGTGACCCTGCGCAGGTGACTTCACCTTTCTCGGCTTCAGGTTTCCCATCTCTGAAGTTGAAGGGCTTAGACGAAGATCTCCAGGGTTGCATCTGGCACAAATACCTCGTGACACCTGGCTCATCTACCTGCTAGGAGTTAGATTGCGTGAAGATAGAACCTGAAAGCATATTGACAAAAGACTACATGCTATATAATTTGCCCTCAACAAATCATTATTACACGGAGCTGCTATCTTACCTCACCTTTTCTACCTTCTCTGGAAGTGGTATGGTAATTTGCGTATGGGGAAGGGCTGCCCCTTTAATTTACAAAGCAAAGTTTTTTTTGTAAAAAGGAAGAGAGCCATGCAAGACATGATTTGAAGAGTATCGGTTTTTGGTAAATGGTTTCTTCCATCAATGTCACAGGCACCAGTGGAGGCCGATGTTGTAACAAGTTTGCAGATTTAATTAGAATGGCTTTTCAGTTTCTAAAGCACCACCCTAGTGGAAACCCATCCATTTTATTTTCTGATATGCCTCAGTATCCTTCAGATGACTTTTTTTTTTTCCTTGTTTGCAAAAATCTTCTCTGGGACCCCTGGTGGTAAAGTGAATTCCAACCTCTTAGGACTTTGGGTAGCGCAGGTTGGATAATCATTTTAGAGATTTTGCTGTTGTTAGAATATATTTTTCAAACTAATGGAAAAATACACTTTTTATGATGAGTGAAATGTATTTTTGAAGATCTTCCCATTGGTATTTATTTAAATACCTCACTTTAGGGGATGACCCTAAGGAGATTGCTGCTCCTAAAGCTTTTAAAGGCACCCGAAGGAGGTCACTTGGTCATCACTCTAATTTTTACAACCTGGAGGGAGCGTCATCTTCCCCCTGTGCTGAGAAAGACGTGAAAATTTCCCAAAATTTCAGGTAGAAACATGATCCTGAAGGGAGGTGCTTAATTGCTACCTCTTCTTGGGTTCCTTGTTTTTACTAACTAGAGAATCAATGGAAAGTATGGATTGAGCCCTGATGTGTCCCTGACACTCGGAAGGATTTGAAGAAGAGGGGAATGTTTCTCGCTGGAAACTTGACACTTGTCCAGCCTGTGTTTGTGAAGGAGGAGAGAGGTGGTTTTCATCCTCTGACAGCTGGCGGGGGCCTGTGGGGCTTGTTGAGATGAACTGTGTGCATCTTTCAGATGCTGTCTTGGGTGTGGCAAAGGGCCTTAAGAATTTATAATCCCTGTACTGCTTCCTGTAGACTTGTTGGTATCTCACTTAAGGTTTTAACTCCGTTAGAATACCAGCCTCTCCCGTTATCCCCAGCGGTGCTTTATATCAGAAGAGTAAATTTCTAAGTTCTCTTGAGGGTTCTTTCCAGGGTGCTTCTCTTGCACATTCATAGCTCATGGAGAGCGTCTCCCAGAAGTTGCTCTCCTATTTTCCACCTAAGTCCTGTATCTGCATAGGAGAGTGAAAGTGAATGTCACAGAGGCCTGAGTTCTCATTCAAGTCGCGCCTCTCCTCAGTTTCCTGAGCCAAAGCCATGGGCGGAGAGGCTGATACAATATGGTCTGGCTGAGGGGTTGTTTGCTGAGTGCGTACTGTGTGCTCAGTCCTAAGGCAGCGAAAGGCAGCATGTACTGTGTATAGGTCACCAGAGGGCTTAGGGCAGGTGCACGGGACACCAGGCAGGTCTGCTCACAGATTCTGTGGCTCCTTATTCCCAGCCTTCATGTGTCTAGGTAAATATTGATGTAATTAGAGTCACCTAGAATCCTTAGCCCCCTACAGGTTGACTGCTCCAGCACCCTTCCAGGGCTGGTGCCTGCCAGGTGCTGCCAACACCCCCCCCACCCCCCGCCCAGTGGCGGGGAACTCTTACATTGTCAGAGGTGGTTCTGCTCCCAGCTGAGGGCTTCTTTCTGAATCCCACCAGCTGACTCTTTCTGCCTCCCAGAGGTAAGGAGAATGCCTATCGTATTCTACCCAACAGCTCTTCAGATGTTTTTAGACAGATAACACAACGTTCCCAAGGCTCCTCTGAGCTAAATAAACATGTCCAGTCCCCTCCATGATTACTCATTGAACAGACCCTTTATTATCCTCTGCCTCCTGTGGTTTGCCATTGACTTCTTAATGTGTAGTTCTTTTTTTAAAAAAACTTTATTGGGGAACAGCCATGGTCATTGGTTACACATTGCTTCCATGCTACAATGGCATAGTTGACTCGCTTAAGTAGGGCGCAGCTCAGAGTGGCCCATACGGGGATCGAACCAGCAACCTTGGTGTTATCAGCACCATGCTCTAACCAACTGAACTAACCAGTCACCCCCTTAATGCATAGTTCTTAATGTGTAGTGCTCAGGGCTAGATACTGTTACCTTGATGGATTGGAACAAGCAAAATAAAACTTAATAGAAATGTTACATGCTTAATTTAGGTGAAGACAGTTTAATAATGTAAGCATCAAATTCCGCTCGGCTGGACAGAGTTCTGTGGGAAGAAGTGCTGGGGTTCTAGTTTGTCACATCCTGAACTGAGTCGGTAATTAGGAGTTTCTGTGATTCATCTGTTTTCCATTCTTGAAANAAGCATCCTCTCCTTTGTCCATTGGGGTCCTCCATGAGGCTGCAGGGCCGGAAGTATGGAGAGGCCGAGGGAACAGGTGGGAGGGGTCACTGGAGTTGAAACCCAGTTAGGCCTCCAGAATGGAGCCCCAGTCCTTGCCCGGCACTACATGGAGGTGTTAAGGAAAAAGGTTTTGGCTTTCAAGCTTCTATTTATCAGATGAACATGTCAGGCAGCTAGTGATAATAAATGCTGTTACTATTGAGCAGGGACTCCGAGTTGACCTGGAGGTACAGGGTGAAGGCTCACTGCTCCACCCACAGGCTGGGGGTTGAAGGGGTTTGGACTTGTGCTTATGGCATATGGGGTTCGGGATAATGTGGGGTGGGAAGTGTGAGAGTAGTTTTCACCTGCTGCCATGACGCGGGGGCCGTGCCTCTTGGAAATGTCTGTGGCGTTCATTGGCCCTGAAGTGCATCAGTGAGTGACCGAGAATGTCCACTGTCCTGCTTGGGTTTTCAGAAGAGTTACCCTTAGCAATTCAGGTTTTCTCGGCCCAGAGGAAAGGAGGAATTTGTGGTGAACATGAAGACAGGCAATGGAAAACAGAAGACCAAGAAGTACTGTGTTGGGTGGGCTCTCCTGGGGTGCTGTGTGTCCATGCCATGAGCCCCACCCCAGAATTGGGGGATCTCAGAGGGTCCTGTCTGAGAGGGATTCGTTGAGATTTCTTGAACTGGCCATGGCCCCTGCAGTGACCCTCCCTAAGGGCTGACCTGCTACTTACTGATCCTTAGACGCACTTTTCTCCTGAGGGAATTTGTGAAAAACCATATCTTAAAGATGTTGCTGACTCTGGAAAATTACTTGTAATTGGGCATGTTAAGAGGAACCTAGAAAGAAACTTAGAGTGAAAATTTTAAGTTGTGACTTAGAGTTCTGCAATGTTGGAGCTAGAAAGAAACTTAACATTATCTCACTGCCCCCCACCCCCCACCTCTTACATACACATAAGGGTACTGTAGCTGGAGAAGTGACTTGTCCAAGGTCACAGAGCTGGTTAAAGGCAGAGCTGAGGCTGGAACCCAGGTTGACTTGTGGACCAGTGTCGTCTTCTATCTTATTGTGGTCCTGCATTCTTGTCCTGCATTCTTGTTTCTACTCCTACCACTGGGAGTCTGGGAGCAGTGAGGACTCAAAGAAATACCCAAGCTCCTCTGGGAACACTGGAGGGAAGAGGCTGTCAGTGCATCACAGGCTGGAGGAGCAGGTGAACCAAGCCAGCATGACTGGAGGTGGGCTGGGGCCAGTGGGAGGCTGGGAGAGGATGAATCAGGGAGTAATTCTGTACATCCCCACTGCTTTTTAATTGTAATCTGGTGATTTCCTTTGGTAATGAGTAGTGTGTGGTAGGCAGGCCACCATTCCCCAGGCTGAGGAACT
>NW_017735624.1:23871-27449 GCF_001890085.2 Hipposideros armiger
CCAGCGTTAACCAACATTCTTAGCCGGATCACTGGGTTGCTGACAGCTGACTCGGGCCCAGCCTCTCGGCAGCCTGCCTGGCGCTCCGCCTTGCTGGGCTTGCATGGGCGTTTCTGCTGTTGACAAGCTAGCTCTGTGCAGGCTGCTCTGGACACGTGGAGTGTTCAGGTGGGCTGGAGAGCTCTGCGCTGCTCGTGTCCTGGGGACCACCTGGGAGGGGTTTGAAAGAGGGTAGGGGGGGTCATTGAAAAAGAATTGGTTAGGTTTGGTTTCTGTTAGTGTGCAGAAGGAAGCCTGTCACGTTCATTTTAGAAAATTCAGGAAAGTCAGACAAAACAAAATCACCCTCTGACCTTTCTTATTGGGCAGAGGCTCCTGTACTTGTAGCCCCATTATTTGCCCTTTAGAGATGGAAGGTAGACAGTATTGGGCCGCACTTTGCCACTCTCTAAAGGGCTCAGATTTGGGAGCCAGACTCCTGCCTGGGTTCGAATCCAGCTCCACTACTTGCCAGTGACTCTGGGCAGCTTAACGTGACCTCTTCATGCTTTGGTTTCCTCATCTGCGAAATGGAGATGGCATCTCACGGGGCCGTGAGAATTAAAGGTGTTCATGTAAGAAAGGCACTAGGAAGCAGGACCTCAGCCCTGGTAAGCGCTCTACGTGTAGATGTGATGGTTACGTCGCCAACATTTAACCTGCTCGCGTATCATTTGTCTGCTTTCCCACATGTTGAATGGAGGATCACAGCTCCAGTAATTTGAGTTTTCTGTTTCACAGGAGTTGGATAGATCCTGTTTCCTTTCGTGGTCAGGCATGGAACATTTATGTTGTCTTTGTGACAGTGGTTGTGGATGACAGACTTCACATAGGGCAGCGTCCTACCCGTGACCCTCCCCTGGAGGGCGAGGGGATGGCCTTGGGTTTCAGTGACTGTTCCGTTCCGGACTGTTGGCTGCAGTCTGTGGGTTTGTCACCGAGGGGTTGTAAGCAGCAGTTGCACAGCTGTTTTACTTGGCGGTCCTTGCCTTCTCCCGAGTCCAGCTCTGCCTGCACTGCCCACCCTCCCATCCCCCACCCATCAGCCTCCACACCACCACAGGGCAAGATCGAGGCATTCCCTTAAGCTTCGCTGAGTGTTCCCTGCCACCTCACCACCGCTGAGCTGGCTGTGATGCCCCTGGCCTTCGTGTGGAAAGCAGGGTGTTTGGAGTGATTCATTGCTGGGATTTAGCAAGTTGTTTCCTGTGGTTTTAATTAGGCCCCGTGTGTGTTTCATGGAGGCGATCCTCTGCAGATTTTGTCAATGAAGAGGCTGCTTTTTCCAGTAGACTGCAGGCCGATTTGGTACTTAGACATCACGCCAGGGCAATTTCCACTGGTGCCTCCCCTCTCACTGTGCCACTTCCAGCTTTACTGTTCTTTCAGNAATTTAAAGGTGATATGAAAGCTGTGGTTTTGGTGTAGCTTCTTTCAATACTTTGGACTCGAATGAAGACCCAAGCACTAGCCTCACTTAAAGCAGTAAGCGTGCTCATGAACTCGCTGATCTTGGCCTGTAGTGTTGTCTTGGTGCTGTTTGTACCTTTTCCAATGGACAGCCCCAGATAAAGAATAAAGAAGGAAGGTAGGGCTTCTGTCCGGTTTGATGCATCTTTTTACCGGGGATACGGAGGTTCACGTTGAAGTGCTTTTAAGGGGGAGTAAAGGAATAACTTGAGACTCACTCCTCCTTGCTTATATTTTTGTTTTTATGGGAAGGAAGCCATCAGATCCTGGATTAATTCTGTCTTCAGCAGTGTAGAATGATCTTGGAGAGTCATCTTCAGGGCTGATCAGAAAATAACTATGAACGGTGGGTCCCTATAAATTAGTAGAAAACATCCCCCTTTCCCCAGTTGATTTAGGTTAAGACTTTTAAATACCTTGGAGTAGCCGAGCCTATGGATGTGTGTGTAAACCCGTGTATGCTGTGAGAAAGGGTGGAGGAAAGAAAAGTGAAGGATTTTAAGGGACCAAAGGGTGCTTCTAGAATTTACAAGTTTCAGCTGAGACACTTGAAGTTTTTGAGTTTCATGTCCCTACTTAACTGTTGTTAAACATTGGGACTTATAAACCAACGCCTGTTTCCTCTTGCCATTTGATGACAACCTCCATTACCTGTTACTGGCCAAATTCTGAGCAGGCCACCCTAGTGTCGAGAAAGAGATGGTTGAGAAGAAGAGGGGATCTTGGCAGAGATAAACATCTTCCTGGGCACAGTGAAGTGAGGTTTTGATGCTCATTTCTTTCCCCAGCCTTTGGCAGATCGCTGGCTATTGGTCAGCCCCTTCAGTCCTAGAAAGAGTTGCTGTTGTTAATTAGCATTCTTAATTGACATTGAACTGTTATGTGAATCCTATCACAGTGCTTGACATCTATTCATCTCCTATTTAATCCTTACAACTGGGGAAGGAGGGAAGTTTCTCGTATCTCTATTTGACATCGGAGAAAACTGTGGCCAGAGAGGTTGAGTCACCTTGATCAGGTCACATGCCTAGGAAGCATCAGAACCAGGATTTGAGCCTCTTGGACACATAACCATTATACTCT
Organism: Hipposideros armiger; assembly: GCF_001890085.2. NCBI lineage: Eukaryota > Metazoa > Chordata > Mammalia > Chiroptera > Hipposideridae > Hipposideros > Hipposideros armiger. Next base: position 26,464 of record NW_017735624.1, read on the forward strand.
GTGCCCCCAAACATGTTCCGAAGTTCACTGCCCTTACATTTCTGGAGGCTTCTCAAAGTACCGCCACGGACAGTTTCAGCAGTAAGAAAGTGGCGGTGTGGAGGATAATTTTCTGTTCTTGATTTTTGTGGGAAAATATTCAGTCCGTGATTTTGTTCTTAAAGTGGTGAAGGAGGTATTGGCAATCCTGGGCAGGGGGGAGGGGGAAAGAAGAAACGTGGTGTGTGTTGCCAGCCCGCTGTGGAAGCAAGAGCCCCTTTCAATAAAGAATCCTGCGAATTATGATTTGTTGGGGAAAATGGTGCTGGCGGGGGAAAACGGCCGATGCGGAAGCTAGGAGTGTTCTCGTCACAAGTTCGGGCGCAGCTCTGGTTGTGAACCGTGGCTGGTTTGGTATTCAGCCCGCTGAATAACGAGAGTGATTCATATTTCATGCAGAGAGTGCGTTTGGGATTGGAACTCGAGCATTGCCGCAAATAATAGAGTGGAGGTGGATTTCCCCTGCTGTTTTGCAACTTGTGAAATGTCACATTATCACCTCTTGTCATGGTGACAAATAGGCTTTTGCACTGATCTCAGTATCCAGCTAAATGCTTCCAGATTGCCTGTTGCCGCATAGGTTTTTTGAGCTGCACATACTTTTAAAGCACCACTTAGCTTTCCTTGGTATCAGAGAATAGTAATGATTATGATAATTTAGCTCCAGGGCATGCAAAAGCACTGTGCTAAGTGCCTCAGCAGTGTTTAAATGCTTGGGGCCAGTGTCAGAAAGCAGGCTTGTTTGGTGGGCATTTATAGGAGGTGGCAGGTGGGCAGGGGGCTTAGGCTTAGCACCTATTACTTTTCCATTGACTCTGAGTTTGGATGTGGTTAGAGACTATTTCCAATGGGGATTTGGCTGCCTATCTTATAGTCCTGATATGTTCAAAGGTTCATGGTATGAACTGTGCTTGAACAGAGTGAAATGTCTTTCTGGGAATGGTAGG
>NW_017735625.1:0-2659 GCF_001890085.2 Hipposideros armiger
TATACGAGAAACTCACATGGATAATATTGAACATCAGAGGTTAATATACTAGATGAATCTGTTTACATAAAATTCAAAACAAGACAACACTAAACTATAGTGATTAGCGATGACTGTATGGCTGGTAAAATGATAAATGTAAGCAGCAAATTATTGTAAAATCTTCTGGGGAGTAGAGAGTAGATGGTGATGGGTGATTGGATGGAGAAATGAGGAAGGCTTGGTGGTGCTTTTATAAATGTTTATTTTGAAATAACTTGTTGGACTGTATGCTATAATTTTGAGCACATTTCTGTTATGTGTTTATCACTCAGTTGCAAAGGTATAAACTATATAAATTTTTCATTTATATTTTATAGATTATGTATTAAATGTATAATGATTTTATACCAATTCAAAAGATTTTAATTTATCTTTCAATAAAACAAAATGACAACATTTAATGGCTAAATAATTAGACATGCAGTCAAATGAAATTATATTATTAATCAATTTTAACACCAGAAGCCTGAATTTGCGATATATAATTATCCCCTTAAAAAATGTCAGCAGTTAAGGGATAGGACCAACTACTCATCTTTGTGATTTGTTGAAATGGCACCTGCAGAAATCAAAGGACAAGGTGATGAATGCAATTCCACACTGCAACACTGTATTTGCTTTGCTTTAATTTTTCAAATTAGGTTTCAGCCTGAATTTCAGGAGTGTCTCCTACTCAGAGGTAAATGACCTTTGTTCTACAAAATTTACGAGATTTGTCACAACATGAAATAGGCCTTGACAGGCATTTTCCATCTGTCAGCTTTGAACTGCACCACTCTCTCCTCACTGTCCCAGCGGATCTGACCAGACACCACCATTAGTCTTCTGGTGCCTGGAAAATCAGTTCATCACTGAATTCTTTACCCAAGGTAAATCATTAAGTACGTTCATGGTGCTCGTTTGAAAATTGGGTAATCATTTTTAAAAAGTAGTATGGAACATTTTGCTGGTTTGGATGCTTCTGATGGATGTTCTTTCCTGTTGAATTACGCATAACATTTTGACAGGATTCCATAGACCAAATGTTTGTGTCATGCCCCCCAAATTGTATATTGAAACATAATCCCCAATGGTATTTGGAGGTGAGGCTTTTGGGAGGTGATTATGTCACAAAGGCAGGGCCTTCTTATGATGAGTACCCTTATAAAAGAAACCTCAGAGAGTTCCCTCGCCCCTTTTGCCAGGTTAGGACATGGCAAGAACATAGCTGTCTATAAACCAGGAAGTGGGTCCTCACCAGACACCAAAGCTTCAGGTGCTTTGATCTTGAAACTCCAGCTTCCGGAACGCTGAAAAATCAGTATCTACGGTTTATAAACGTGAATTACAAAAGGTCTATGAATAAACCTGACAAGGTCAGGCTGTCTACATGGCAGGCCTGACAAGCTTGCTGACCAACAGTAACCACACGGATGGTTTGATCACAGATTCCTCGCTGGGTAGGACATAGTAGATAGTCAGTCACATCTCAGGGCTATGGCTTCCTTAGTGTAGGTCAATCTTTACCTTAAGTGAGCCCTGTCCATTTTTCTTATTCATCTACAATAATATACCTTTGAAATGTCAGAGTAATTTTCTTTTTTGACCCCTCAAAGGCACAAATGCAGGCACCAGAGCACAGGACTACAGAACCCCTCATTGTTATCTTGCTCCCTGAATACCATCTGTATNACGAAATAAAAGATATCCAAAAGGGGAATGAAGAAGTCAAGTTGTCACGTTTTGATGCTGACAGGATTCTTTATATAGAAAACCTAAAGACGCCACCAAAAAAATTATTAGAAACAGTACACAAATACTGTAAAGTTGCAGCATACAAAGTCAACACAAAAATCTATTGCATTTCTATATTCTGACAATGAAATTTAAGAAAAAATAAAACAAAACAAAAAAACCCAATTTATTTTGCAATTGCAGCTAAAATAATAAAATACCTAGGAAAAAACTTAACAAAGGATGTGAAGGACCTGTGCACTGAAACATACACGACATTATTAAAAGAAATTGAAGGAGACACAAAGAAACAGAAATATATTTTATGTTCATGAATTGGAAGAATCAACATATTTAAAATGACCACATTACCCAAAACAATACACAGATTAAATGCAAACCCCATCAAAATATAAATGACATTTTTTAAAAGAAATCAAACAAAAAAATAATCAGATTTATATGGAATCACAAAAGACCACGAACAGGAAAAGCAATCCTGAGAAGAAAGAACAAGGCCAAGGTATCACACTCCCTCACTTCAGATTATACTCAAAGTGAGAATAATCAAAACAGCATGGTATTGGCAGAAAAATGGGCACAAGACCAATTGAGAATGCAAAAATAAACCCACGTATACATGGGTGCAAAGGAGCAAAAAACATGCAATGGAGAAAAGAAAAACTCCTCAGTTAATGGTGCTGGAAAAATAGGAAAGCCACATGCAAAAGAATGAAATTAGACAGCTATCTGTAACAATAAAAAATAACTCAAAATGGATCAAAGATCTAAATATAAGACCTGAAACAATAACCTGCATAGAAGAAAACATAGGTACTAAACTTATGAACCATGGTCTTAGAGAAAATTTTGTGAATTGACCTCAAAGCAAGGGAAGCAAAAG
>NW_017735626.1:0-1585 GCF_001890085.2 Hipposideros armiger
AAAGCGCTTCTGGAGGTTCAGACCGTCTAAAGGGTTCTGCGAACTCCGTTGTTTGGAATGTGTATGGGCTTTCTTGGAGTAACCAAAATTTTACCAATCAATTATTTAAGATGAGGGCACAGGAATTTTGGCAGGCACACTGCAAATGATACTGAGGACTGTAATAATAGTAATTTTAATAACAACAGCAAATAAGTGACTGGGCACATGCTACATGCCCGACCCTGCTAAACGCTTCGCGTGTATTAATTCACTCAATCACTGCAGGGACCTGGGCTGTGTGTGCTTTTCTCATCCCCATTTTACAGATAAGGAAACTGAGGCACAGCGAGGTCAGGCAGCTTGCCCACAGTGACGCAGCTACTGAGTGGCAGAGCCAGGACTGGGTCCCAGGCTCTCGGGTGCCCATTCTCTCACCCACAGGCCAGCTGCCCAAACAGCAGCCGATGCCAATAAAAACTTACTCTTTTTTTTTTCTACATTTGAGAATTTTGCACCAGAACAAAGTTTGGTGCCACTTTACTGCCAAGTCATTAACCAGAAAGTTACAACTCAAATGAACAGACCACCTCCTCTCCGTCCTGGGCACCCACACAATTTCTCCAGGCTGCATCGGTACCCCCAGATTTCCATGTTTAGAAGAACACTAGGCATCGGGAAGCAGAGGATCAGTCCAGGGCGGGGGTTGGCAAACTTGTTCTGGAAAGCGCCAGACTATGCATTTCAGGTTCTGCCCAGATGCCCAATTCTGCAGATAGAGTGCAGACGCCACCACAGAAAATGCATAAATGAATGGGCGTGGCCATGATCCCATAAAACTGTGTTCACAAAAACCAGTGGCAGCAACTTTGGCCTGCAGGTTGGCGTTTGCTGACCCCTGGTGTGGAGTCAAACGGTAGGGGTAAGAACAGGAAATGGTCACACGCTTCTCCAAAACCTACTGGCCAGATAGCCGTGTCCTCCACACGCCTCCCGGCATTCCTGAATTCCCCGCTGGGCAGTCCATGAGGCCAGTGGCTTGCCGGCCGACGCCAAGGCGTGGATCTCACGTCCGAGCTCTGCCTTGGGAGAGGAAAGCCAGCAAGAACAGGTGAAAAGGGGCTCCAACACCAGGCCAGGAGACAATCCAACCCTAGCGTCAAATGCTCACGTCCCCTCCAATCTAATCCAAGACACCTGACAACTACAGGAGAAGGAAACACAATTTTAGCTTAAAAAAGGGAGATTCACCCAAGAATGGGCACCCAAGAATGTGACATTCCTGCAATGTCACAGCCATGAAGATAACGGGGCCAGTGCTCTGTCCAGCAAACAAATCCCAGGGCCAGAAGGCTAATGGTGGAGCCTAACTACAGGGGACTATATGTCATGGGTCGTTTATGGGCTGTTCACCAACATGACACCAAGCCACATGCGGCTGAAGGTTCCAACCACTTCTGGTGACACTATACAGACAAGCGAGGGATCGATCACAATGTCCAGATGGTGCCCCTCTGAGGGGAGAAGGCCGGGCGGGGACCAGGCCCCAGAAGACGCGGAGGTGACAGCCATTCACAGCGGACTCTACAAGGGCGCCCCCCCCCCC
>NW_017735626.1:3835-5119 GCF_001890085.2 Hipposideros armiger
GCAGCAGAAGCAGGGCACTGTGCTTCCCTCATTGATTATTAAAACAGGCTTGCAGCCACAGGAAAAGACGTGTTAAAAGAACCAACAGCAGTTCTGTTATAATTCCCTGAAACATCCACTCAAATTCACCTTTGCATATGTGTGGCTTGGCCTGAGGCCTGGGCCAGGTTTAGCTACTGATACCCCCTGGGAGTCACCTCCCTGGTCCCCAGCCCCCAACTGGAGGCCGGGAACAGTAGCTCCAACCCGCCTGGCGTGAAGACCGGCCACACAGTGTGTGAGGAAGGGCAGGCACTGCACAAGCACCGGGAGTGTTCACCGGGATACAACGCATGGCCCCTCTCCAGGTGACAATCGGCTTTTCTGGGTTGCGGCCCAGACAGCCTCCCCTCTGAGGACCTGCAGGACGAGGGACCCGTCTGCTACTCTAGATGACATCACAACGCCCAGCGCTGCACACTCGGCTTATTTCCTTGGGGTCACTTCTGAGGATGGGACGGATGAGTCAGTGCGTCCTTAAACATGCAAGCTGACCGCCTGAGCCCGCGGGCCTTCACTGGTAGGCAGTGAGCGTGCACACCGGTCACCCCAGAGCCTCACCACGTGCCCTCCCGCCTTCCTGTTTTTAGGGAGTCGTACAGACTCCTTTTAATGAAAGACCATTTACTAAACACCCTGGTAATTCCTGTCCACTGCTCTGTGCATTGCCTAAAGAGGTTCGATCAACTCCCAGGAAGCAAATGGCAGCCATCTGAAACAAAAAGTTCATCTGCATGCATAATAGAAAGAAAATGAAATTACACTTGTGAAACCTGACCTGCATTTGGTACTCAAGTACCGGGATTTCCTCCTCATCTGTTGGTCCAAACTGACGCCTCGTGGCTGAGAAGCGGAGCGCGATGGACACGGCCAGCTTCAGGTTAACGACGGACATGGTCACGATGGAGATCCGGCCGGAGGACAGGCTGCCCAGGGATGCTCCGAAGCGCTGCCTGCTGTCCTGCAGGAGAAAAGCAACGAGGAGCGTCAGCAGGACCGTGGCAGGCCACCTCAGGAGACAGGCACAAAGATGGAGGGGCACCTGTTCCTCCTGGGCTCTGCCCCCAGGGTGCCCCCCGACACAGAGCTCCAGGTGCAGGAGGGCCCGGCTGGGCTGCAGGGGTGCAGGTGTCATTAGTGAATCGTGGTGGGATGGGGTGGGGAGGCTCTGGGGGACGCTCAGCTCCACGGGGGAGGGGGCTGCAGCAGAGGGAGCAGTGCTGTGCAAAGGCGCAGGGCCTGCAG
>NW_017735627.1:0-1039 GCF_001890085.2 Hipposideros armiger
ACATAAAAATAGACACATAGACTGATGGAACAAAACAGAAAGCCCAGAAATAAACTCATATCAGATATTTGGGACAATATCGACAGATAAAAAATCAACAGGTATTTGACAAGAGAGTCAGGAATACTCGAAGGCTCCATAAATGGTGTTGGGAAAACTGGATAACCACATGCAGGAAAATAAAATTGGACCCCTATCTTATACCATCCACAAATGTTAACTTGAAATAGATTGAAGACTTAAACATAAGGCCTGAAACTATAAAACTTCTACAGAAAACATAGGGAAAAAGCTCCTTGACATTGGTCTTATAGGTGGGTTTTTTTTGTTTTTGTTTTTTATATGACACCAAAAGTACAAGCAACAACAACAAAAAATCAACAAGTAGGACTATATCAAATTCAAAATCTTCTGCACAGCAAAAGAATCAACAAAAAGAAAGGCCACCTATAGAATGGGAGAAAATATTTGCAAACTATATATCTGATAAGGGATATTTCTAGGTCTAGATCTAGATATATACACCTCATACAGCTCAACAACAACAAATCTTATTAAAATAAAGGCAGAGGAATTGAGTAGACATTTCTCCAAAAAAGACTACAAATGAACAACAGGTACATGAAAAAAATGCTCAACATGGATAAGTATCAGGGGAATGCAAATCAAAACTGCAATGAGTATCACCTGACACCTGTTAGAATGGCTGTCATCAAGAAGACAAGAGATAACAGTATCGGTGAGGAGGCGGAGGGAAGGGAACCCTTGTGCACTGTTGGGGGGAGTGTAAATTTGTGCAGCTGCTATGGAAAAACAGTATGAGAGTCCTTAAAAACTTAAAAATAAGGCTACTATGTGATCCAACAATCCCACTTTCAGATATATTTCCAAAAGAAATGAAAACAGGATCTCCAAGAGATAAAAGAGATATCTGTGCTCTTATATTCACTGCAGCAATATTCACAATATCCAAGGTAGGCAAACAACCTGAGTGTCAGTGGATGAATGCAGACACAAAATGTGGCACACACACAATGGA
>NW_017735627.1:3434-5383 GCF_001890085.2 Hipposideros armiger
AAAATGTTGTAAGAAGAGTCTCAAACTCATTTCCCAAAAATGCAGAGTAGCATTACTGCAAGGTTAGTGAAATGGCATGACGAGGCCGTTAGAAAGCACAGGAGCCAATCTCCAATTACATTACATCCAAATTCCTGTTATCATGAGTTTTCTTGTGTTTGAAACAGAGTTGAAGAGGGTCAAAGGAGAGCATGGTAAGCAATAAAATTTCTCAAGTGGAACTGGATAATAAATTATTTTTAAAAGAATATGTTATTTAAAAAAATAATATAATACTCTATACTTCTGAGTTGAGAAAAACAGAAAGGAAAATACAGGGTAATATTCTGATATAGATTTAACATTGGTCTCCAAACTCTTCTGGACATAAAGAGGAGTCCTAATGGAATCATCTGAAGGAAAAATAAAAGTGATAGGAAAAATCTCTGTATTTTCCCCATCTTTCCATATACATATACATGTTTATTTTTAATTTCCCCTGTCTTTCTAAACAGCAAGCTAATTTCAAATAACTAATAGGGTTATACTCATGAATGCCTAAATAAAATAACTCAATGTTCTAAATTATAAATCTAGATTTGTAATAGAGAAAAAAATGACAAACACAGAAGTATCAGGATGTTTTGAACGTCAAGGCTGTCAAAGAACCCTGAGGTTATAAAGGTGAGGAGACACATGGATGGCATTTAGTTTCTTCCCAGATCCCATTAATTTTTCCTATTTATTATCTGTACCAAACAAAAGACAAAATCATCAAACTAACCCCCATAATAACACAAAAACAGAATGTTGCAAAACTTAATCGTACATAAGAGTACTTGAAAGACATCAAACACTTGGGTTTCCAGACTGCCTGCCCTCCCTCAATGGTGCTGTAAGTTAGAAACCCACAGCATCTGGGAAGTCAAAGTGTGGGAGAAAGGTAACAATTAAAGCTCATTTTCATTAAGAAAAATTTTCACTTTAACTTCTTTTGTATTGTGTTTTCTTCTTCAACGACCAAAGGTAACAACCCAATAATGATAATAATTTAGACTAAAAATTAGAATTTATGCCACATTGACCTTTTACTACATAACAGCCACAAGTATAAACAATTTACACTTATTATTTTATGAACTCCCATCAATAATCCATCCCATGAAGGTCACTACCTTTTGTTTCCTTTTATACGTGAGGAGAATTTGTATAGTAATATCTACAAGGTAGAAAGAAAACAAACAAACAAACAAAAAACAGGATTCCAGCAGATAACTCTAGAATACGAGCAATTCTCAGGTAGGGTGAAAAATATTACTAAGCATCACTTCATAAGCAAAATAAAAAGTAAGGAATGAATAAACAAAAACGGGAAGGATAAAAAACTAAAGTTGAAAACCAAACAGGGTTTGGTTTATGATTGTATGTACTTGTTCCACAAGCAAAATGAAATTACAATAGTTCACACTAATAATATTCTGGGGAAAAATTCAACATTTGGAACTAAAACATGAGAATAAACATTGCAGAATGTATGTGGAATTGGCAGAGAAATAATGTTTCTCAATTATTTCTCGATGTAGCAAGAATAAACATGATTTCCATTCTCTATCAGATAAATATCAGTTACACAAAGATTTATAGAAGAAAACAGAAGCTCAGGCATTAAAGTCTGTGTCATCTTCATGGTTAAGTGCATAGAAATCTCAAGTTTCATATAGCACTTCTTAACGTTTAGTAAGATAGTGGCAAAGTCCACGTCTCTATCACAGCATCTTCAAGTTTATCATCTAATGCTTATTAGTGACAAGGCCTGTCGTACTAACTATTGTTATCCAGTGTCACAAATGTTTGTTGGGCAGAATCAACATCTTAAGAAAGGTATAATTCCTTAAGAGAAATGAAGCAAACAGCAAGTGAACAAACACACACATTTTCACCTACAGCAGTTCTATTTATCTTACCTACTA
>NW_017731797.1:0-1234 GCF_001890085.2 Hipposideros armiger
TGGCAGGGGAAAGCAGGGGAAATGCAGAATTAATATTTCCCTGTCTGTTTTCCAGAAGGGAAAGCAGCCGCTTTGGCTTCAGGATGTGTATAGACCTCTCAGTGCCACACGCAAGAAAAACCTGACACAGAAAACACGTGATCGAGATTCTTTGGATGAGGATCAGGATAACGAGTAAATGATTGGGGACAATTTAGAATTCCTCTCTAAAATGAGGACATGATGAATAATTTAACTGTGCCTTTCAACATTAAAAGCCTTGGCATTCCTATTCTTCCCCCAGGGAGCTCGTAGAAGTCGTAATAGACTAGAGTCCAGTTACAAAACAGTCTACTGATGAGCCAGGTGACGAAAGTGAGACAGCTCATGACAACACCTCGGACTGAACCCTGTCCTGCACGTGTTTTATAAAATTGGCATTTCAGCATTTTTGGTCTAATAGTTGTTTTTCTTGTATTAAAATATATAAATCTGGGCGGCTGGATAGCTCAGTTGGTAAGAGTGCGAGCTCTGAACAACACAGCTGCGGGTTCGAGTCCCACATGGGCCAGTATGTTGCACCTGTAAGCTGCGCCCTCTACAGCTAAGATTGTGAACAATGGCTCGACTTGGCGCTGGGCTGCTGAGAGTGGCCACCGGCCGGTGGACGGCATGAGCTGCTGTGAGCTACTGTAAGCTGCCGTGAGCGGTCAGCCTATGACCAGTGACCGACTGCCTTAGTCGGTTAGACTGCAATGATCATAATACCAACATGGGCCAGTGTGCAGCATCCTCCACTACAGACTGAGAACAATGGCTCGGAGGTGGGGGAGAGAAAAAAGGGGAGGGGAAGTGGGGGAAATATATAAATCCATAACCAACTCTGGCCAAGCAGTAAGGAATTAAAATATAAACAATTAAATCTTTGTATAAAATAACAAGGGTCGTTGATGAGAAAAGCAGGGCTGAGGTTTGACCCTGTGGTAGCCAGTACTTCCTCCAGAGGCAGTGCAGGCAAAGAAGCACGAAGAGGGGCTTCTCTTCCTCGTTTCCCCGGAATAGTCACCCCCTGGGAACTGGAGACACATCGTCCCTAAGGGGTGTCGGTTACTAAGTCAAATAACCACTCATTCAGGTGCTCTCTCCCCGGTTCACCAAGTACCAGTTATGTACAACATACTTGACCTCCTGCCCAGCGAGGACCATCCACTTCTGACCCCTCCCATGAGGTCTTTGGGGCTGCCGGGATATTTGG
>NW_017731797.1:3240-4800 GCF_001890085.2 Hipposideros armiger
AGAGAGACAGAGACACATGTTGTCCCTTTTATGCCTTAGCCTCAGAAGTACATAGCATCACTTCCGCTACACAACAATGATGGTTAGTAGTGAGTCACTAAATCCAGTTTGCGTTCAAGTGGAGGGGATTCAGACTCCACCATTTGAGGAAAGAGCAGTCAGAGAATTTGTGGACATATTTTGCAACTGCCACAGGCAAGAGAATAGAAACCACTCTAGATATTTCCAGCAAAAAACAATGAGTTTAATATTTATATAAGCAATTGGTGTTTATTATTTGAGGGGCTATGGTGCTGAAAGTTGGGGGTTGGGGCGATTGCACCACTAGCTTTCAGGTTTCTTTGTCACAGCTGCTTTCCATAGATTCAAAGTCGCTGCTGTCATTCAGCAGTCAGGAAACTTTGGGAAGCCACTTCTGAGGCGATTTCAGCCCCAAGGCTGCTGACTGGTGGGGGACTATGGAGTCTGACATGCAGCCTGCGTGTCTGCTGCTACAGAACAGAAAACAATGACTTCCACCTCCTTTCACCTTCCAAATTTCACACAAGTACCTTTCACTGGCAGAACCCTGCTGCCAAGGGAATCTGTGAAATGTGCTTCCCGGCCTTCCGGCACCTGCAGAGAAAGGGATAGAAATGGGTGTCACGAGCCAACTGACACTAGCCAGCATACCTCCATATACAGGTATAGTGAGGAGACTAGACCCACCTGTACGTGAAGGTGTCCTGGCGCCTACTCCTTTTCTTGTAGGCTTATGGGTGTTTGAGGCTTAGTAAAAGGTGGGTAGTGTCTACATGGAGGAACATGGTGGAGAGCTGGTAAGTCAGAGACCTGGAGAGGTGTCATTCTAGCTGGGCAGCCAGTTGAAATACTGGATGCTGATGACATGCAGCCATCCCCAGAGGTGACTGGAGAAACACCTGGAGTTGATCTTTAGTTTGGTCTCTGGAATGCTGTCACTGGTTGAAAAGGTGAGTGCGCTGCAGGCAATGCAGTGTGGGAGAACACATAGCCCCTATTCAAAAGGGCTGCCAGAGAAAAGGTGTCCATTGGGAAATAGATTTCCTGAACATGTGGTCTATGGACCTCGATACTCAAACATCCCTGGGACGCTTGTTGAAAAATCTGACTTGGAGAGGAGGAAAGGCTGACCGCGGATACCCCCCACCACTGTCAAAAAACAAAGCCAAACACTACTTCAAGCAGTAATGACAGATTTCAATCAGTAATATACTATTGCGAGAGTACAGGGGAAAGAGTCCATCTTGAACTTTGTGCTCCAAAGGAGAACCACTTAAAGAGAGCCATGATTAACCCTAAAGAATGTCACCACCACCGATGAAATCCAGGTATGTGGGTGGAAAGTGTATTTAGGGCAGTAATTCATGGAAGTGGTTTGTTCCAGTCCCTAAAAAGGACGAGTTAATGTCCAGCTATCTCAGGCTCAGGCTGATAAAAGTGTAGGGATGGGAAACCTAGCATCATTGCGAGGTGTGTTGGTTATGATATAGGTGTATTTCAGAGTTTGTCATTCAAAGTGATGACCCCTGACTCTCTAGG
>NW_017731797.1:6745-27272 GCF_001890085.2 Hipposideros armiger
GTGTGGCCTTGGGCCCTCAAGTAACTTAACTGCTGTCAAGCCTGTTTTCTTATCTGAACTATGGGCACAGCAATGGCACCTACCTTCCACAAGGCTGGTAAGGACACATTACAGTTCCTACCTGGCAAACAGTAGGAGCTTCTGTTTTCCACCAACGTTCAATCCCTGACCGCTCATCTCCTAGGTTAGGGCGGAGGTTCTCACATTTTACCAAGTTTTATTTCTAATCTTCCTGCTGTGCCATTTACGGCAGTGAAGGCACCCAGCAGTCATCTGGCCTAAAACCAAGAAGGGGTGGTTTTCACTCCTGGAGAATCACCAAAGGGGCAACAGCTTGCACAAAGTGGAGGCCACACCCCAACAGCTGATTTTATAAGTAGAACAGGCACTGGGACCTCCACCTTCCCAGAAAGGCTGATGGAGCACAGGACCCCCCGCACCCCACCCCCGGCAGAGATCAGTGGAGCTTGCTTCCACGAACTGGCCTGTTCCCCAGCCAGTCCTGTAGCCACCACCAACGTCCCCCTGGACCTGCATCGAGTCGACCCTGAGAGAAGCTGGCAGTGAGGACGCATTCTGTCGGACGCAAATGGCCACGACTCTTGGGTAACGGGTGCAACGGCTGTACCAGGCGTTAACGCTAGTGCCCTAAGCTAATGTAGACTCTAAGAAGAACACGCACCGGCTAGGGGGCTGGGAAGCCGGGGGAATCAGAGCGCTGACCACGCCCCCCTGCTCTCTGGGCTCCTCAATTGGCCCGGTGAGCCGGGGGTGGGGCCGGAAACTGAGCCGACGTGATGGCGTCAGGCGCCGTGGGGACTACTTCCTGTTGTCAGTAGGCTAGAGGCCTCTGTTGAGGATTTGGTGTTGCCCCGGCCGAGAGGACCCCCTTCCAGCTTCCCGCTCGCCTTGGTGAGTAAGTTAGTAGTCGGGGGCGAGGAGGGCAGCGGAGGGGCGGCGGGCCCGAGACCGAATGGGCGATGAGCCAGCTTCCTTCGCCGTGATCCCAAACCCCTGGTTGCCTTGAGACTGTCCTGCTTCAGAGTCCTCATCCTTCCCAGCCCAAGGCCCTGGCCCCCACTCCCCACTGCGTTCCTCGCCTGCGTCCCGCACCGCCACTGCTGGCCCGTCCCCTACACTTCTCCCACCCGTGACTTGACTCCAGCCCTTACCCCCACCCCCTCACCGCTGGTTGCGTAAATGCAGCCTCACCCTGGACCCCACTCGAACCTAGGTCCAAGCTGCATCTCGGCCACATGCCTCCGCCTCCCTCTAACTCAGCTCATCCTCCCTTCTCAGCCCCTGTGGCAATCCTAACGCTCCGCTCAAAACTCGAGACCCACCAAGTGGTTGGTCCTTTTTTGGGTCAGCTTTCGTATCCCTGTCTCCCACACCCCCTGCTCAGCGCCCCAAGGCCTGCTCATTCTAAGCACCCCACCTCTGTCCCACTCTCATTTAAACCTCCCTCTCCCCCGCCCCCCCGCCATCCCTGCCCCCAAGTAGTTGCCCTTTTGAGCTCACTCCTTTCTTGATAACTGTGCTCACAGTTTGTCCTAGGTCTTAGAATATGTATCTTCTTGTCCTCACAGACTCAACTCCTAACTTCCTAGCCCATCATACACTTCTTTCCATTTCCAACCCTCCTGAGAACATCCCCCATACCTAAGTCTTTGCTAAACTGCCCCCAAGTTTTGCTGTGGCAGGTCCTACCTCCCCTACCAGTCTTATTTAAATTGAGGGCTTTATGTCCTTTCACCTCTGCTGTGCCCACCTCTGACTCTTCTCCCCACCTCTGCACCGATTCACCCCTGACCAGTCTGCATCCATCTGAGAACTTAATGCAGAGCGCCCCATCAGCCCCATCTGCTACCCCTCAGCAGCCAAATCTGGTGCTTGCTCAGAGCCAGGCAGTTAGAGACTGAGCAGCTTGCCTGGCACGTGCAGGGCCTCATAGGGTAAGTGAAGTGAGAAGGAGCAGAGACTCCCCCCTGGGTCAGGGGCTTTTCCTAGCTGTCTGGTCCCTTGTGCCTATCCCCACAGATTGTGATTCTGGCATTCATATTAACTTACTTGTACTGACTGCTGGAATGATAGGCATCTTCCCAGTGCCTAGAAGGTGAGGAATGGCCACTCACCCAGCTCACTGAGCCTAGCACAACAGAAGCCATCGCTTACTTTTGGCTGGTGTTCTAGCCTTGCAGAAACTCAGGGAGAACCGGCATGTGGGCTTGGCTGCGGTCACAGAACCATGTCCATGAGTGTTTCCTGGCACTTGTAAAGGACCCTCACCCAGTGCTCCTCCCAGCTAGAGTTGATAACAGATCCTCCCCCAAACTGAACATGGGGAACACTGTGGGTGCCAGAGGTGATGTTACATGTTGTAAAGCACATAGCTTAGTGGGTCCTGGGGAGGCTGAGGTCTAGGTGTGTAAGGAGGCTGTTGAATAGCTTCCTCTTTTTGCAGGGCCTGGATCATTGCATTTTGGCCACCTTGGTTTCCTGTGAACACAGGGAGCCGAGTTAACTCAAAGTAGCTGAGGCAGGGAGACATTCCAGAGGCACCCAGGCCCCATGCTCAGCATATATCATCTGGGTTTATTGGGTGCACATTCCCTCAAATTCCTGATGACCTGCTTTCAGAAGGTTACCCATTTGACAGCAATTTTAAGGGCCCCAAACAGGATCATTGTCTTTTCTTGCCTTTTATAGTCTTTTTCCTTTGAAAATTGAATGTCCTTCTACCTCCAGTATCTCCCCATTAAGGTGTGCTATGTATGACACTGCTCCAGAAATCCAATATTCTTCAAGTAGAAGGAGGTGCTCTTTACTCATTCATCACTCACGTGGCTGAAAGATCAGCTGCCTTTCTGAATCAGAAGATAACTTTGTCATTTTTTCCAACTAAAAACTGTGACTCATCAATTGGTACAGCAGCTGGATGGGTTAAACACCAGGCTATTGCTCTTCACAGCCAGGTACAGGATTGGATTGAGGCCACAGAGATGATGCTGTTGGGAATGGCTGAGAAGTGTCTAAGGAGAAGAGGTTACTGTTTACTGATGGCTGGAGTGTTTTGATAGTGGTGAAGCCCAGTCATCCGTTTCTCCTTTTAATGTAAGTCTCATATAATCCATTTTTCTCTTTTTCTTGGTCTCTGGAGGAAGTGAAATTGCATATATAGAGAGAGAGCCAGGCAACATAATGAAGAAGAACAACCAGAACAATTCGTTCCTGTGTGTTGGAACATTTAGGAAAGGACAGCTCTGAAACTTGGGTACCATGGAAAGGACCTGGCCTCTGCTACTTGGGGCTACAGAGCCGATTGGTAAAATAGTTTCTTGTTTATTTTAAGCCTGATTTGATAAAATGGAGCTTCTGAGGGCCTCTTAAGAGTCTGTCAGTAATAATTTTGCCTGAAAGTCTTTGACCAAAGACCTGAGGCATATTGGTCTGGTACAGGACTTGGAATGCGGAAACCAGAGAATTCTGTCCCTTACCTGGGACCCTTTTGTACTGAGCCTCCGTCTTCTCTGTAAAACAGAGGTAATCATCCTTGTCTCCCAGGATTGTTGTAAGGGTTAAATGAGATTAGAGAGTGAGATCAGAGAGGCTTCGGGTGCTGTGTCAGGGTGAATCGGTACTTCGGGGAGAGGTAGACTGAGCAAGCTTTGGAGTTTCCGAAAGGGCAGACAGAGGTCACCTTTTCTGCTGAACCCCACCTGTGCTGTTTGAAGGGCCCTTTGGTAGTGTGGCTCAAGTTCTCTCCTTACTTTCTTCAGCCTGGGTCTCCTTGAAGCCACACCTCTCTTTGGTTTGGTTCTTGGTGTCAGTGAAGAGTGTTCCGAGGACAGGAAGTGAACTATTTCCATAGGGTGGCAGATCGGGGGTCTGGGCCACCCAAGAGAATGATGCAGCACTGACTCAGCAGGCAGGAGACTGAAAGCCCTGTTCTGGCTCCTCCAGCGAGTTCTCAGTCATAGACTGTCGGGTTCCTGCCTCGGAGCTGCTTTCCTGTCCCCATGAGGTATATGGACCACGCACCACAGGCTGGGTGCTTTGTCCTCCTCTGAAGAAAGATGTGCCCTAAATAGTGACCCGAGCCCCACAGTCTCAGTCCGATTTTGTGAATTGTCCAGTGGCTGTTCTGGATTCCTGTTCGCTGTTGTCATTTTGTGGCTTTCCTGACACTTTGTTCGA
Organism: Hipposideros armiger; assembly: GCF_001890085.2. Classification (NCBI taxonomy): domain Eukaryota; kingdom Metazoa; phylum Chordata; class Mammalia; order Chiroptera; family Hipposideridae; genus Hipposideros; species Hipposideros armiger. Next base: position 10,943 of record NW_017731797.1, read on the forward strand.
GGCCACAGTTACTTGTCTCTTACCTGAGCTGCTCTGACCTCTCAGCTCCATTTACTTTGGTTTTTCAGTGGACCCTTACTTGGGAGCACCCACTTACTGATAAGCCTCCTCCCTCTGATGAATACTGTACTGTATTATTTTCAGTAAATTAGTGAATGAGGCCTTAATGGGCTTAGGCTGTTATTCAGATTGTTGAGCCCTAAGTCTTTTAGGGCCTGGCCTTGTGGTTGGCTAAAGAAAGGGCAGTTTTGGAACTTGAGGTGCTGTCTAGAAGGGCAGGCCTGAGGGAAGACCATAGGCTGCTAGAATTGCTGAAAAGGATTAGAACCCAGGGTCTTGGAGCCAGAGAACCTGGACTTGGCCTGCTGGGCTGCGCAAGGTAGCCTTGAAGGAACCCAGCCTCCAGGATGAGGCACACTTTCAGAAGGGACTCAAACCGCAGCACAGGCCTCTTGCCCTATTGCCGTGGTGGCCAGAATGTGGAGCCCGTGTCCAGAGGAGGGAGGGCCCTGGGAACCCTGGGTAGGTGGGAACTGGAATGTGGTTGAAGGGTGAGGTAGGCAGACAGGAGCTGCATCCTGGGCCCAGAGTTCTTCCTGGCGCTCTGTCAGGCCCTGACTGGAGCTGGTTCTGCGGGGCCATCTTCCATGCATACCTCCCTCCCTCTGCGTGTCCTCACTTAGGGAGGTTGGCTCTGGGTCCTGTTTACCCTCTGCCAACTCCAGAGGCCAGGGATTGAATGTCTTCCACCAGGGCCCCCAGCTGATGAGCCTTTGCCCAATCCCCCACTGTCTCCTTTCCACTCTAGCTCACACCTGTCTCTTCCAGAAGGGAGGTGATTACACTCAGGGGTCTGAGGGTTGCCCTTGAACTGGGGTTGGCTTCGTCTAATGGTGGGTCAAGGAGTCGGCCATATCCGCCCTGGGATCTTGGGAAGTTCCTTAACTTGGGTCAGTTTCTAATTCTTATCTGTCAGGTAAAAGTAATATTGTAAAAGAGCGCTCCCAGGGCCGTTACAAAGAGTACAAAACCCATTTAGCATGCCTTGGTTTTATTAACTTCTTTAGGCCATGAGTTTTTGAGAGCAGAGACAGCAATAACCTGTCATTTTTGGTGTCCCCTCATGCTCAGCTGTGTGATCACTAGAGGTTTGTGTAGATGTGAATGTGCCTGCTTGGTCCTGGTCTGTCCCTGTTGCTGGGGTAGGGCGAGGCCAACCAGCAGCCCCCTCAGGCTCAGCCACCAACCCTCCTCCCCCACTACACACAGGAAGCCAGCACCCCTGGGGGATTTACCTGTGTACTGACTTCGGCTACTTGAACGTGTTCACTGGGCAATGGCATTCTTTGCCTATAGATTTAGGTGGCCACATCCACTGGGATTATAGATACCATTTGTCCTTGGTACATATCAGGCCCTGTACTAGGCGTTTTCCACAGACATAATCTCTGTTGGAGCAGCCTGATACAGTGGCCCAGCATGCCTAGCTGGTTAATGGCAAACTGAGGTTATAACTTATGTTGTTCCCCTTTGGACATGTCCCCGTGCTACTCAAGCTAGACTCTCAGCCCGAAGGAGAAGCCGATGTGTAGCTAGAGAACCTCCCTTTTGAAGCTGCTCCAGTTGTACTTTTGTCGGACACTGGACTGGGTCAGGAGTCGGAGGGGCATGTTGCAAGGCCCAGGCCCTGAATGTGACGTGTGAGGCCTACCTCCTGGTCCCTGCGGGTTCTTGGCCCCTCGGCTGCAGCATCCCCTTGCACCCTGGGCTCCATATGGAAATCATCAGCCTTTTGTTCCCTGCTTTTTGTGCCAGCCCTTGGTGTAGTGTAAAGAGCCCTTTCCACCCACTCCTTACTCCTCCTCGCCTTCCAAGATCAAGGCCCTCAGACTTGTTTCCTTCCTTGTTTCCTTCCCTAAAATCCACTCTCCATTTTTACTTTTGTATTCAAAGTCCTTTCAGTTGCAGTTTGAGTAAAATGGGCTGACCTCCTCCTGCCTGAGGGGAGTGGGGTGAGGGATTGAGAAGCATTGGCTGGGATCCCTGAGCTGGGAGCTTGCTCAGCTGGCCATCTTCTGTCTCTACAGGTATCATGTGATTGTCCTTGGAAGCTGCTGCATGAGTGGAAATGCTCTCAGTGGTGGAGAATGGACTAGATCCCCGGGCTGCCATCCCGGTAGGTGGCAAGGGAGGATTAAGGGTGGGGGAGCGGTGCACAGGACAGCCATTTCATTGGTTTTTCTCACTTTGAAATGAATGGGCAGCATCCAGAAAGAGAGCCTGACCTTTCTAGATAATCTTACTGGTGATAAAGTGGGAATTTACAGAAAACAGTGGGGATTTAATACAGATTGCCTGAAGACTAAGGATTTCTCCAAAGATGATAAACAAATAACCAATGAGTACATGAAAAGATGCTCAATATCATTAGACATTAGATAAATGCAAATCAAACTCATAATGAGATAGTTCTTCACACCCACTAGGATGGCTGTAATCAAAACGGCAGACAATAAGCATTGTCAGGTGGTGGAGAAATTAGAACCCTCATACATTGCTGGTGGGAATGTAAAATGGTGCAGGCGCTGGGAAAATAGTTTAATAGTTCCTTAAAAAGTTAAACATGGAGTCACATATGAACTAGCAATTTAACTCCAAGATATAGACTCAAGAGAATTAAAAACTTATGTCTATACAAAAACTTATGCATGAATGTTCATAGCAGCATTATAGCCAAAAAGTGGGAAAAACCAAAATGTCTATTAATCAATGAGTAGATAAATACAATGTGGCAAATCCATGCAATGAAATATTATTTGGCATAAGAATAAATGAAGTACTGATACATGCTGCAATGGAGATGAACCCTGAAAACATGCTAAAGTGAAAGAAGCCAGACACAGAAGGCTGCACATTGTATGATTCCATTTATATAAACTGTCCGGAATAGGCAAATGTATAGAGACAGAAAATAGATTAGTGATTGCCAAGGTTTGGGGGAAAGGGGCTAAGGAGTGACTGCTAATGGGTACAGTGTTTCTTTTTAGGTCAATGAAAATGTTCTAAAATTGGATTGTGGCCATGGTTGCACAATTCTGTGAATATACTAGAAACCATTGAACTGTATACTTTCAATGAACAAACTTTATGCTATGTAAATTATGTCTCATTAAAGCTCTTATAAAAAGGAACATTTAACTTTTCAAAGAACGTTAACTGTTTTGGCTAAAATAAAAACAAAACAGTAAAATGTTTATCCAAACTTCTATCACCTAACAATTCAAACCAGTTTTTCTGCAGTCCCTTCCAGTCCTTTTCCAAACATTGAGGTAATTTTTGATATACTTACGTTATGATAGAACTATCTTTATTCTATATTTCCAAAGGAGTTTATGTATATTTTATAATTTATTCATTAACAAACATTTACTGAGTACTCATACATGCCAGGAGCCATGCCAAGTGTTGAGGTCACAAGGTTGAATGAAAACCTAGTCCTGCTCTCAGAGAGGAATCCTCCCCCCCCCCCCCCATGATGTAGATCAGGAAGTATCATTTCATTTAACAGATGAGGAAGTGCAGCTCAGAGAGGGTAGGTGAAATGTCTGAGATGAGCCAGCTGGTGACTGACAGCTGGGACTAAACGTGGGCTGCCAGGTCTAGGATCTTTCTAAATGTAGGCTGTGCTTCTGTTGCCTTGATTTTTTTATTGTTTGAAAGCAGCAGTTTTTGCTTCTTAGCTTCTTGACTCTGTGGGATCTTGGTCATGTAACTAAGGTGGAAAGCCCTGTCCTAAGATGGATTGACCCAAGTCCCATTGCTGCAACTCTAATGGAGCCAATATTTAAATACAAGATTTACAAGGCTAGGAGTTCATTGAAGTTCGGTTTAAAAAACAAAAGATACCACAAATTTCTTTGCACAAAATTAATAACGGTATCTCTGGATGGTATGTGTGATTTTCCTTTTCTTCTCTATGCTTTCTTTTATTTTTCTATAATTAGCATGCACTAATTTTGCAGAAGGCATATGTAGATCCCCACAGATGTGTGTGAGTGGTTTGTGCACGTATTGGGCGACAGGCAGTTACATTGCAGGGGTCACCAGAGGATCTTCTAAAGGCTTGTGTTATCTTTGGCCCATGCCTAGGTCATCAAGAAGAAGCTAGTGGGATCCGTGAAGGCCTTGCAGAAGCAGTATGTGTCCTCGGACACCGTGGTCACCAGCGAAGACGGAGATGCCAACACCATGTGCAGCGCCCTGGAGGCCGTGTTTATCCATGGCCTGCACGCCAAGCACATCCGAGCTGAGGCCGGAGGGAAGAGGAAGAAGAGAGCCCACCAGAAGCCTCTGCCTCAGCCTGTCTTCTGGCCGCTCCTGAAAGCTGTCACCCACAAGTGAGATGAGCTGGGCAGGTTTGCTTTGGGGAAGAGCTTCAGAATATGGGACCCTGGGCTCTCCTCCCGCTGGGCGGGCAAGCTCTGTGCTCTAGAATAGAGATGGCTGAGGAAGAGGTTATTCTGAGGCCATGCCTCATCAGCCCCCTCGGCCCTCAGGTAATGGACGGCCTAGGACTGCTTTGAGCCACTGCAGGTGCTGCCTTTTCACCACACCCTGGCAGAGTTAGGTAGTTGCAACGGGTTGTGTGGCCTGCAGAGCCTAAAATCTTTACTGTCTGGCCCTTTACTAAAGTTTGCTGACCCTGCCTTAGGATGTTTGAACATCTGGGTGCTAAGTATTGTACTCCTAACAAGGTATGGGTTGTTTCTCTTTTTAAGAGTGGAATCCAGGTCGAGCATCTGAATACTCATCCTGAGATGCTTGGCTTTGTGGCCCTGCCCTTAACTGCCTGGGCTTTGGAGCAAGTAGCTGGCACTGTGCCTCTAAGGACTATTAAATGCCACCTTCAGCACGAAGGTGCCTCATCGGTCTCTAATCTTCCTTTCCGTGCCTACTGCCACTGCCCTATCTCAGGGTCTCACCTCACTCCTGGGTGACAATGGCTTTCCAATTGTCCCCTTATCTCATTCTGTCTTTTCTTAACATTTACTGAGCTGAAGCCAACCGGAGCCAGTCACTGAGTCCTGCAGAGCCCGGGCTGCACTCCCATGTAAGAGACATACGCAGGGGACTGTGGTAGTCAGAGGAGGGCGTTTACATCAGACCGAGGCAATCGGGAACTGAGTTTGGTCCACGTGGATGGAGTCAGGAGTCTTACCCAGAGTAACTCATCCTGAAGTCTGCGTAGCTGGAGTCATGTCACTTTCCTGCACAAAAACCAGTATAGCCACAGGCTCCCAAATGGTAGCCAGGAGTCTGATTCACTCAGATGGGGCCCCAGGTTCTGTATCCTGACCAAGTTCCCCTGGTGATTCTGAGGCATAGCCAGGTGTGAGGACTATTGCCCCACTTTGCCTCACCAGTTTGATACTCAAGACCTTGCTTTACCTGGCTTTGCAACCAAATCACCCACCCCAACCTATGTGGTAACTGGAGTGCTCCCCACTCCTGTTACAGGTCTGTTGCTTTCCTACCCTTTATGCCTTTTTTTCTGTCGGTTCCTTTTGCCTAGAAGGTTCTCCTTCCATCTTTGCCTGTTGAAATCCCACAAGGCCCCGCTCAGATACTGCCCTTTCTATGGCATTTTTCTTACTCCAACCCAGAAATGATTGCCCAGCCCCCACCCCAGCTCTACTAACAGGCGTGCCCTTGAAAGGTGGTCACCTGGATGGAGGGCAGGGACTATGTGTTTACCCCGTGTCTGCACAGCTCCAAGGACCTTGCACTTAAGGGACCTTGCACAATAAATATGTCCTTCATGCAAGCAGATGGTATCGGGCCCAAGGGGTTATTTGTAATAAAAATGGCAATTATCCTTGGCAGCCTCAAAAAGTTGGGGGTTACAGCTTAATATTTCTCAATTCCCCTTAGAACCCTATTTGCCAAGAATTTTTCATGCCTGTATCTATTTGCAGTCATCATTATTGGCTCTTGCCAACCAGTGGATAAAATGACCTCTCAGTGATTCAGAGTCGTTTCTTGAGACAAGTCTGTTCTCCCCGTTCCCAGACACATCATTTCGGAATTGGAGCACCTGATCTTTGTCAGCACAGACGTGGGCCGCTGCCGGGCCTGGCTGCGGCTGGCCCTCAACGACGGCCTGATGGAGTGCTACCTAAAACTGCTCCTCCAGGAGCAGGCCCGGCTGTGCGAGTACTATCAGCCCACCGCCCTCCTTCGAGATGCTGAGGAGGGCGAGTTCCTCCTCAGCTTCCTGCAGGGGCTAACATCCTTATCCTTTGAACTCTCCTATAAGTCCGCCATCTTGAACGAGTGGACGCTTACCCCACTGGCCCTCTCTGGGCTTTGCCCACTCTCTGAGCTCGACCCCCTCACTACCTCTGGTACAGAACTGCAGCGGAAGGAGTCTCTGGATTCTACTTCCCATTCCTCAGGCTCAGAAGACATCGAAGTCCAGCACTCAGGCCATAAGATCCGACGGAACAGGCAGCTCACTGCCTCCTCCCTCAGCCTGGACACGGCCAGTTCGTCCCAGCTGTCCTGCAGCCTAAACTCCGATAGCTGCCTACTCCACGAGAGTGGCTGCAAGAGTCCAGACCGTTCTGAGGAGCCCATGTCCTATGACTCAGACCTGGGGACAGCAAATGCCGATGATTCAGACCCGTCTCTGCAAGAGTGAGTATCTGCTGCTCTCCTTTCCTCTCTTCTTCCTTCTTTCTTCTCTTCCTCTTTCCCTCCCTCCTGTTCCTCCTTCCTATAGCATGTGATTGCCTGTCACAGAGGACTGACCTCTGTTAGGGCAAGAAAGACAAAAGGAACATGTCCCGCTTGTCAGAGACGGGAGTTGCTGGGAGCTGTAACTAGAGGCAAAATGGGCAGTGAGGAGAATGGATTTACACGGGGTTCAGAGCTGGTTAAATAACCTTTGACAAGTTACTTAATCTCTTTGACACTAAGTGTAAAATAACATTGTCATCTTCCTCTAGAAAGCAGGAAACTAATAGTTCAAAGGTATATTTACGTATATAAACAATACAGTGAAGCATGATGCATAAGGGTGATCTTCTGTGACCTCACGGAAGACCCCCTGGAGGACACAAAACCTGAATGATGCCTGGAGGAGGTGCAGGCAAATGGTGCCAAGCGTGTGTGTGGAGGAGGAGTAAATAGAGCGAGGAACTTGACTAGAGAAGGGAGCCAGGGCAGAGCCTTCTTCATTTGGGCTTTTTAACATTAATTTTTGAATAGGTAATCTATTTTTATGGTTTAAAAAAATCTACCATGTATACAGTGAAAAGTCTTTCCCACCTCTATAACTATAGTTATTAATTTCTTGCATATTCTTCCAGTGTTTCTACATGTATCTGTAACAAATATGAATATACAGATTTTAAAAATTTCTTTCTTACTTCTATTCCCCCACCTCTTTCCACAAAAGCTAGTATAAATACACTATCCTACACCTTGTTTTGGAAGAGGGCTTCTCATATCAAAGCATCTTTTTTTTTTTTCTATGGTATATTTTTCCATTGTAGGAACATACTTTAGTGGATTTAATGAACATGGGAGTTCAGTGTTTTAAATAATGTGCATGCAGTCTTTTTGTTCTCTGCAGTTACTACCTCTGTTCAGTAAATTCCCAGAAGCAAAATTGTTGAGCCAAAGGATAAATGAATTTGTAATTTTCACAGATAATTGCCTATTTAGACTTCATCAGGAACGTACCCATGTCCTCTCAGTCGTGTCAACAGACGGTATTATCAAACTCTTGATGTTTCTCATCTAATAGGTAAAAAATGGTAACCTTTTATTAAGCACTTCCTTCAGTTGGACCCATGTTCCGTCAGCCTGTGCTTAGGACCTTCTTTTCCACTCCAGCTGTTTCCCACCCCCTTTCACCTTTGGTTCAAGTCTTTCCAGCGTTCCCACCTGGTGTGGGAATACACAGGATCAGGTGGTGTGATGGACTGGTTTGGAGCAGATCTGGTTTCAAGCCCTGTTTCACCACTAACAAGTCCAGTAACGTCAGGCAAATTGCTGACTCTTTTTGAGGTTCTGTTTTTTCATCTTTTAAATGGAGATCTCTCAGAGAGCTGTCCGAGGATCAAATCAGATGCCTGTTAGTGAGTGGCACACATAAGAATGTCCGGTAGGCCCCAGAAATGGCTTCTGAGCACTGAATGCATTAGATAGAATTTTCAAATGTCAAACGGCAGGATTCAGATAGAACGTGTTGGAAAGAAGCAGCCCCCAGCCCAGCATAGCTGTGCCTGGGGCATGACAGGCTCATTCACGTGTCTTAGTCCTTCCTTGTCTCTCCCTTGTCCCACAGACCAGTCAGCCTTCTCTTTGTCATGTGTTTTGCTTCTGTCTTTCATGAGCCTTGTGACTGGAAAATTCCAGCTTAAGGTCATTGAACCAGTGACCATCCAAGCTATGTGGGAAGTGTTGTCCTGGATATTATGGGGAACTCAATGGAAGAGGGTCAGGATGTACAGACCAACACTGGACAGTGATGTGAGGAACCAGCACACACTGAACACACAGACGCACAAACACGCATCCATCATCCTTAGAGCTGTGAAGGTAGCCTGAGCATCCACAGAGACCAGCATTTCTTAAAGTGTATGTGTCAAGGATAAGATTCTCACCAACACTTAAGCGCTCACTTCAGTAGTTTTTATTATATTACTTAAATGTTTGTAACTTAAAATGAGGCATAAATACCTCGGAGCTTATAACTCTTACAACTATAAAATCAAAACATCTACAAATGAAACACAGTACAAAACACATAGCATTCAAAATGAAGTTTATTAATATAATGTTTTGCTGAAACCAAATTGCAGTTTGCCTTGCCAAGAAAGGATTGACTTCCCTGAGTAGCTTCTTTTGTGTTCGTCTGGTCTGCATTGTAATTATCTCTAGAACCACAGTCTAGTGGTTGAGAATGTGGACTCAGAAGCCAGACTCCCTGTGTCTTTCATTAACCAGCTTTTTGACCTTGGGCAGGTTACTCCATCTTTCTGACCTTGATGTCCTCACCTGTAAAATGGGGCTAAGGGAGTGACCCGTTAGCTCAGTTAGCTCATTTGGTTAGAGCGTGGTGCTGATAACACCAAGGTTGCCAGTTCAATCCCCGCATGGGCCACTGTGAGCTGCGCCCTCCCTAAAAGAGTCAACTATGCCATTGTAGCGTGATGGTAATGTGTAACCAACGACCATAGCTGTTCCCCAATAAAATTTAAAAAAGAAAAAAATGGGGCTAAAAATGCTTCAGAGACATGCGGGGAAGACTAAATGAGTTAAGATTGGTCAAATGCTTAGGGCTGTGCCTGACACATGGTGAGTGCCCAATAGGTGGTGTCATTGTCATGTACTGCTGAGTACTTGTGCCATCAGTTCTACTACTCGTCTCTGTAAACACTGCTACAAAACGCTGGTTAGTAATATTTGTCAGATGTTGTCATGAGGCCTTTCCCTGTGGGAAATGATTCTTAGCATATTGCAGCCCACCTTTGGGCATTTATTAGTGGCTCTTGACTGCCAAATAGTACCCTGTAGCACCAACACAATAGTCCGCATGTTCAGGAAAACCAGGCTCAGAATCACTTGGCAGGGGTTCTCTATAAGGTGGCTGTCCAGATTCTCCAGGCCATGCTTCTTATGTTTCTTTCACACGTATACATGTATGTACACATATATATATATGTGTATATAATAATGTACTTCTTCAGATTGTTTTCTAAGTGAAAGCACGTTTTAAAATCTTTGAAGAGAAAGTTTTTTAAAAACACTGCCCTGAGCTGGACAGAGGTAGAAGGACTCTAGCAATTTCACTGTTTCGTTTTTATATTGCATTTTCTTCAAAATTTTTGAAAATTTTCTTTCTTTTCCCTTTCCTTCAAAATCTCAGCTCTAGCACTTCTTCCACTTGAGGTACCTGTCTCTCTTCTCTCTGGGTCCTGAAGACCGGAACTGATTCTAGTGAAGCTCTGTGAACCTGATTTCACCTTGACTTTGGTTTTGATTTGGTGGAAACCTGGATTTATCACACAAGCTTCTTGCTGTTTGGTGGCATTTCTTTAGGCTTTAAGTCACTTACGTATTTAACACCCAGTCTACTCTCTCATTAAAACCTGCCTTATAGGTTAGGATTTATTTATAATTGATAACCACTTGGGTAATGCTAATGAGTATTTCCATAATTCTGCTCTTTTCTTTAGATTTTTCTATGTGTGCACATGGAGGCTAAGCAGTCTGATCAGTGATCATAAAAACAGCTGCAATAACAAATCGAGGTTAACATTTATTAAGTCCTTAACTTGTGTAAGTCACTCTACTAAGCATTTTGCCTATATTATCTCATTTAATCTTTGTCATAGTCATAAAAGTGGGTGCTGATACCATGCCTGCTTTACAGATAAGAGAATTAAATCTGTGAACTTTAGGTACCTGTGTGGGGGTGCTCAGCAATGTGCTAAACAAGGCCAGCAGGACTGGAAAGCCCTGCCTTTATTCACTCACGACACCACCTCTCAGGAACCCATGAGGAGCTGGGACCTCTCAGGGGACATTTGTCAAAAATGTGTCTCCCTGGGTCATTTCAGAAGGTGGCCCCGTTCTGTGACAGTGGTTTGGACACATATTACTGGTTAGGAAGTGTCCTTGCCTTCTTTGCCTGTGGAAACTAGCCTTTTGTTTCCAGAACTCACCATTGCCTCCCCCCTGCAACTTGCACTCCTGGATTTTTTTTAGTCTGTTGTTAGAGTGAGGTCATGGAGCGAGAACCAGCACCCACCTGCCTCCCCCATGACTACTCCACAAGCACATTTACACCTTTCTCTGATAGGTCAGCTTTTTGCTTATTGAGATATGATTTATATACCATAAAAGTCATCCTTTTAAAGTGTACAATTCAGTAGTACATTCGCAAGGTTGTGTGACATCACCCCTCTTTAATCCAAGAACACTGTCATCACCCTGTAATGAAACCCCATACCCATCAGCTATGAGTTTACCTATTTTGGACATTTCATATCCGTGGAATCATAGAGTACGTGGCTTTTTGTGACTGGCTTCTTTCACATAGGATGTTTTCAAGGCTCATCCATGTTGTAGTGTGTATCATGACTGAATCACGTTCCATAATATGGATACACCATAGTTGGTGTATCTGCTCATCATTAGTTAATGGACAGTGGGCTGATTCCCACTTTTTGGCTGTTATGTGTAATGTTGCTAAGAACATTCATTGCTAAGACAGGTTTTTGTGTGAACATGTGTTTTTAATTCTCTTGAGTGTATACCTACAAGTAGAATTTCTGAGTTATATGGTAACTTTAACTTTTGGAGGAATTACCAAACTGTTCAACACAGAGGCTGCACCATTTCACGTCTCCACCAGCCGTGTATGAGGGTTCCAGTTACCCCACATCTTTGCCAACACTTGTTCTTCTCTGTTCTTTTTGGTTATAACCATTCTAGTGGGTATAAAGTAGTATTTCATTGTGGTTTTGATTTGTCTTTCACTACTATCTAATGATATTGAGCATCTTTTTATGCTCTTACTGGCCATTTGTACATCTTCTCTGGAGTAATGTCTATTCATACCCTTTGCCTGTTTTTAAATTGGGTTATTTGTCTTTTTATCATTGAGCTGTAAAAGCGCTATATATTCTAGATACTAGATCTTTATCAGATATATGGTAATATTTGCATATAAGATATGAAAATATTTTTCCTATTCTGTGGGTTGTCTTTTCACTTTCTTGGTAGTATGTTTTAAAGCAAGAAAGTTTTTAATTTTGATGAAGTTCAGTTTCTTTCTTTTTATTGGTTGTTTATACATTAGATATCATATCTAAGAAACCATTGCCTGATCCAAAGATATGAAGATTTACACCTGCTTCCTCCTAAGAGTTTTATAGTTTTAACTCCTACCTTTAGGTCTTTGATCCATTTTGAGTTAATTTTTTTATACATGAGATAGGGGGTCCAACTTCATTCTTCTCTATGGAACTATTCCCTTGTCCCAGCACCATTTGTTGAAAAGACTATTCTTTCCCCATTGAAATGTCTTGATGCTCATGTTGAAAATCAGTTTGCCCATAAACATGTGAGTTGGTCACCAGTTCTTGACTAATGTCTTGGAATGTTGTTTGGGGTTATGACACTATAGATCAGAGCAGAGTTCAGCCAGAAGACAATCATGTAAAACCTTCATTCTAAAATCTTAGTTTGTGTAAACTCACATTAAGGGGATTTTGATATGTCTTCTGGACCCAATCTAAGCCATTAGGGCAGATGTGTGCAGATCTCTTGGGCTCCAGACAGCTTTGTTGTCATCTGAACCTGCATTTGTCCATGATAGACTCAACTGGATTCATAAGCAGAGGAGGAGATAGTAGATAGGTTTACTTCAGAAATGGAACGTGGATTCTAAGAAGCCTCAGGAGAGGGTGGGCGGAGCAGCCACTAGCCAGGGCACATTCCAGAAAGCACAGAAGTATGAGTTTGTGCATGTGCATGTGTGTTCACATGTGCATGTGTGTGCATGTGTGTATGTACACAAAGGCAGAAACACTGGGTCACTGTGGCCCCAGAAGTGCCACTTAGGAGCAGGAAGAGCGAGTCCCATCGGGAGGAGTGAGCAGGTGCACACCCGTGTATGCTTGTATACACACTCGCACACCTTGCGTACACTGATCTCCAGCTGTGATTTCGGGCAACGGGAGCCTTCTCTGACTCTACCCCCGAATCCAGCTCTGAGGTAGACCAGCCCTTGCACGTCACCCCAAGCCTGCCACCCAGTTGGCTATTTCAGGAACAAAGTGGGTCCTCACTTCAGCCAAGTCCGTAGCCCAGGGAATAGAGTCTTGGTGCCTGAGCTGCTGTGCTGTTGGGGAGCCCAGATCTGAGACACTCTGTTCCCCGAGGGTGTGCCGCAGTCGGCTTGGGAAAACGATTGCTCACACAACCATTCGACTGAGCAAACTGCCTAGGCCCACAGTCAGCCTGTTCAGAAGGTAAAAACAATCAGTTCCCATTCACATCAAGTCCTTTTTCTCTGCTTTGTGAGCTTTCTCCCCTGAAATCCTGGGCTGCACAACTCACCTGCCCACGCAGTCTGCCTCCATCCCAGCTGGGGAGAAACTCAGGTAGAGTGTCAGAGGAGGGCTGTGGATGATGAAGAGAGTGGTGTTGGTTCGTTTTGTTTCTTAAACCCCAAAAGGGCAGTTTTCCATTCTTGCCACTGCCCCAGTAGCCTCGGGCATTCTAGCTGACAACCTGTCACACAGGTTTCTCTGTTCAAAAACTTCTAGGGTGTTGTCGGAATTCAGCAAAGCCCAGGTACACTGCGTGCCAACCAACGGACTGAGCGGAGAACTGGAGATCCCCACACTGCAGGCCTCACTGTCCCTTCGTGGCCTCTGCCTGGACACCAGCACACACGCGCACTTTGATGTGCCTGCCCAAGCAGCCTCTGGGACTCGAGACGGTGGCCACAAGCAGGGGCCACTTTCCCAGGCACCTGGCACCCTGGGTTTGCAGTGTCTGGGCACTGCCCAGGCTGTCCCTTCAAGGAGCACTTCAGCCCAGCAGCCTTCTAGTCTTGTGAGAGAGACGACCAGAGCCGTCGGCCAGGGGAGTGGCCAGCAGAAGCCTTCAGTGGATGACGGAGCCGTACTGAGCTTTGTGCTTTCCTCACCCACCAGTCCGGTGAGTGGTCCAGGCTGTTCAGGGGGAGATCTTGGTGAAATGTCTCAGAGTGGCCTGGGCCTTCGCTCCATTAGCCCGCACTCCCTGTGCTGTGTCAATAGCACCATGATGATGGAGCTAATGTCTCCTGGTGTGTGAGTGGTGCATATGAGCCAGGCACCGTGCTAGTCATGTCCCATGGGCACTTCCTGTCATCTTCACATCCACCCTGTGAGAAGATAATTCTCATCTGACCACAGACTTTCTGCTCTTAACCACTGCCACTTAGCTGATGGCCTTGGGCGAGGCACTTCACCTCGCTGAACCTTCGCTTCCTTTCCAGTACTTGTCATTATCAAATTAATATTTTTATGTAATATCAGGCTTTGAAAATATTCATTTTGCCACATGAACCAGACTTAGAACTGCGCTATCCATTTGGCAGCCACTAGCCACTCATGGCTACTGAGCACTTAAAATGATGCTAGTCCGAATTGAGATAAGCTGAGTAAAACAAGCATTGGATTTTGAAGATTTAGTATGGAAAAAGAGAACATAAAATTTCTCATTAATAATTTGTTGATTGCATATTAAAAAGAAAATAGTTTTATATATTGGGTTAAATAAAACATATTAATAAAATTAATTTCACCTGTTTCTTTTTACATGTTTTAAAATGTGGCTCCTAGAATATATGTGGCTCCCATTGTGTTTCTGTTGGACAGCGCTGTTCTAGAATAAGCCAGTCCGGTATATTGATAACCTGAGGGAAGCCGGCCCTGGGAATGTCCAGGGGAGAGCCATGGGTAGTGAGGCTTGAGAACTCCTGGCCTAGTGAAGCAGTAGTCAAAGCTGTGAAGCCAAGCTCTTTGGCCATGTCACATTTGTTCTTGTGCCATGGAAAGCAGAGGTAGGAATTTGTGTGCATGTGTGCATGTGGACACACAAAGCCTGGAGTTTATCCCAGCTGCAGCCTGAGGCCCATGTCGGGGCACAGTCTTACTTTTTCAGCTCTATCCATGCACTGTTTCCTTTCGCATGTAGCAGATTCTATAACACGGGATGGGACCGGGGCCATGAAACAGACTAGAAGAGGCACACCCCACCCCTTTTTAAAACAGCTTTATTGAGATATAATTCACATACCATATAATTCACCTAATTCAAGTCATGATTAAATTTTTTAGCATATTCACAGGGCTTTGCGACCATCACCCTAATCTAATTTTAATATGTTTTCATCTCCCTTAAAAGAAACCCCTACCCATTAGCAGTTACTCCCTAACCTCACCCCTCCCACTCCCTTACTCCCCTCAACCCCTGGCAACCACTAATCTACTTTGTCCATAGATATGGTATTCTAGACTTATCACATATAGAATCATATAATATGTAACCTTTTGTGATTGATTTCTTTCATTTAACATAATGTTTTTAATGTTAATCCATGTTGTAGCATGTATCCGTATTTAATTCCTTTTTATTGCTGAGTAATATTCCATTGTAGATTCCACTGTATGAATATGTCACGTTTTATTTATCCTTTCATCAGTTGATAGACATTTGGGGTTTTTTTCCATTTTTTGGCTATTGTGATCATTGCTGCAATGAACATTCATGTTCCAATTTTTGGGTGGAGATATGTTTTTAATTCTCTTGTATGCATACCTAGGAGTGGAATTTTTGGATTATATAGTAACTCTATATTTAACCTTTTAAAGAACTGCCAAACTGTTTTCCAAAGGAGCTGACACATTTTATATTCCCACCAACAGTGTATTCCTCTTAATTGTCTTTTTTTAATTGCTATTTTTATTATTGCCATCCTAGTGAGTGAGAAGTGGTATATCATTATGGTTTTGATTTGCATTTCCCTGATGGCTAATAATACTGAGCCTCTATGTGCTTATTGGCCATTTGTGTATCTTTAGAGAAATGCCTAGTCAGAACCTTTGCCCATTTTAAAATTGAGTTATTTATCCATTTCCTTTTGAGTTATATATCTAAGTACCCATTTCCTAATCCAAGGTCATAATGATTTAGTTCTATGTGTTCTTCTGTAATTTTTATAGTTGTAGTTCTTACATTTAGATCTGTGGTCCATTTTGAGTTAATTTTTATATATGACATAAGGATGAGGTCCAACTGCATTCTTGTGCATATGGATATACAGTTGCACCAGCATTATGTGTTGAAAAGACTGTTGTTTTCCCCTTTTAAACATGTCTAAGGAATGATGGATTCTAAGTACCCAGGTTCTCAGTGTGCACCCCAGTGAGTAATTATATACGATGCACACTCTGTCACCACCATCCAGGTCAAGAGATAGAACATTTCCAGCCACCCGGACATTTCTGGCTCCCTCCTGCCTCTCCCAGTCATTGTTCCCTCTAACGGAAACCACCATTTTGACTTGTAGCACCATAGATTCATTTATCCTGTCATTGAACTTCATACAAATGGAATCATATACTCTGTACTCCTGTGCTTCTTTCACTGAACATAGTGTCTGTGAGAGTCATCTGTACAAAAGCAGGAGGCTGTCCTTTGGTCTTTTCCATTGATCTCTAGTATCCCTTTGTAAGAATGTGTCACAATGTATTTATCC
>NW_017731797.1:28197-31202 GCF_001890085.2 Hipposideros armiger
TCTTATATTTGACCTTTACATTGAGGTTTATGATCAATCTGGGATTAATTTCAGTGTATGGTGTGAGATAGGAGGCAAAGTTCATGATTTTTCCATGTGGATATCTGATTGACTAGCACCATTTATTGAATATGACTATGTAAATCATGTAACTGTGTAAATGAAGGTCAGACTCCATTTTTACTACCCTGAAGCTTGCTTCAGGGCCCAGAATGTCATGGGATCCTGAAGGTTGGGACTAAGAAACTGCCAACACACGCTGAAGATTGAAGAAAGGCTCTACAGCCCCTGGCTTGAGCAGGAGACAGAGGGATATACTCTAGGGACAGTGGCTGTGTGCTGCGGCAGGGCTCCACAGAGCGCCACTGACCATGTTGAGTTCACTCCTGTCCAGGGCCTGGCTTCTGCTTTGCTGGCTCAGACATCCTGTCTTGCCAGGTTCCCAGAGCTGATGGGACAGGGCAGCTCAACTCGTTGACAAAGGTCCTCGACCCACTGGCTTCCTTGCAGCTCCTGACCAAGCAAGCCCCTTTCAGCCCTGGGTGTTTTCACTTTCTGTTCCCTCTGCCTGGACCCTTTCCCAACTCCCCCTTCTCCTTACTGTTGCCTCAGCCATCTCTGACCACCCTGCCTCCAACGCACCATCCCCAGTGACTCTCCTTCCCGTTTACCTGCTTCCCTTTGTAACACTCGTCACTATGTGAAACTGTATTATCTCTTTATTTGTCTACTTGTTTATTTTCTATCTTCCCAGCTAGAACATTAGCTCCATGATATAAAAGACCATGTCTGTTTACTTCTATATTGTCAGCTTCGAGCACTGGACCTGGGAGAGAGTAGGTATCAATGAATAGTTCCTGAACTCCCCCGAGACTCTCAAAATGCCAGCTTGTATGTTTACACTGAGAAGGGCACCATCAAGTGCAGGGGTGGGCAGGTTGGTTGGACCAGGGCAAGCCCCATGCGGACCCCAGAGGGGTCTGGTTGCTGGAGCGTTGCTTGGGTAACGTGGAACCAAACCAGCTGCTGCCGAGTCCAGCTTGAGCACCTCGGATGCTCACCCTTCCTGGGTCTGTCTCCACGGGGAGTTGTGGGTCCATTCGTTCCTCCACTCAGCAGGTAGTTGCCCATACCACGTGCGGCCTGTCTGCTCACACTGGCCTGGTGGCCTCCCTGCCTTTGGACAGGGTGGGGCTCTGTGGTTCTCATCTCTCTATACTTCCATCACTAAGTCACTGCTATTTATTTGACACTTGTGAGAGGGGAGTTCACTGTCAACTTTTATAACCCCAAGAGCCATTCAGTCTTTCTTTAAAATTTTAAAAAATTCATTCAATGCAAAGCCCTTGTATGGGCCAAACACCATGCTTGGTGCAGTGATGGAACAGGACAGACAAGGGCGCTGCTCTTTGGGGACCCACACTACATTAGACATTATAATGACGCTGTGATAAGTGCTGGGAGGAAGGGTGCAAGGAGTGGGGAGCTCACTAGGGTGACTGTATTTGTGGGACCTGGAGGGGTGTGACTTGGTTTCTCAGCTTAACTTGGAGAGGAAGTCTGAGTTCTAAAGCATGGCCCTAATCACTGCCCTCATGGACCACGCTCCTTTGGCACATGGTCCCCTCCTTCAGCTACGGGTACAGGCAGTCCCTTTGCCTGACATAATAAGGACACACTGGACAAAAAGTGCTCTTTGAGAGCGGTCCAGAGACCTGGTATCTCTCTCCTCAGCCAGACTCCTGTCTGGGTTTAGCGGTTGTAGAAAGCATCCTGATGTCTTAGTAACTCCAGGTGACATTCCTCTGGTGGCAGGTGGTGCTCTGACTGAGATTCTTCATCAATGGTGAGTTTTCCCCCACTGTTAAAGGGGCAGGGAACTGGCCAGATGTGGGCCCCTGTGTGAGCAGGAGGTAGGAAGGTGGTATGAGAGGGGAGGGGGAAGGGAGCAAACCACTGGCTCCCTTCCCCCCCACCTCCTTCTCCGCCTTATCACTGGGGGCCCTAGTGTGGGGCACAGCCCCAGAGCTCAGTCCAGGCTTCTGTACAGAAGCCCCAAGGACCCAGTGTCCCCACTGTTTTTCTCCATTGCTTAAGAGAACAAAAGGTTTTCCCTAGAGTGTGATTTCCCGGCAGCTGACCTGTGTCACTGATGTGTGTCTGACCATTTCCTTGTAGCCTCCCTCTCCTCCACGGACAGAGGAGCCCTCACCAGTGACCATACCTCATCTTAGAATTCACATGTTCCTTTCTTCCAGTTCCCTTGAGCCACTCTTGTTATTTTACATTAAAGATGTTTGGAAAGTCAAGGTTTATTCCCTCATTTTTTATAACTCTGTGCAAGGCACATAGAATAAGGACTGTTCCGAACAGCTTTGTAGGTGCTAGGATGGCAGTAAGCACAGAGCGCCATGGGAGCCCAGGAGTGAGGGGTCCC
Organism: Hipposideros armiger; assembly: GCF_001890085.2. NCBI lineage: Eukaryota > Metazoa > Chordata > Mammalia > Chiroptera > Hipposideridae > Hipposideros > Hipposideros armiger. The sequence continues at coordinate 30,635 of NW_017731797.1, forward strand.
TAACCCAGCTGGGAGGTGGGAGGGGGTAGGCTGGGAATCAGTAAGGAAAGCTTCCAGGAGGAGGTGGTGGAGATGAGTCTTAAGGGATAGTGGTCTCTCCCATTAGGGCCATTAGCAGGCGCTGACAGGTCACAGGATTTCCCAGGTGTGTGTGCCAGCCTCCATGGGGCTGCCTAGACAGCCATGCCCATTTGCCTCGGGGAGTTCCCCTGGGTCTCAGTGACCTAGGCAGGCTTTATTCAGAATCCTGTGTTGCACATGGTCCCCAGTAGCCACCCTGACTGACACATTGTCCTGTCACTGGCAGAAGGGAAGCACCTGCCAAGTCTGAGGGTTTTTGGAGGAAGCCCTAGAGGCCCAGCTCTGTGAGGCTCCCCCAAGCTCCTGACTCAGAATTCCCACTCTGGGCTTAGGGAGTCTTACAACATCTGAATTGGTTAAACTGTCTAAACCAACCCTTCCGGTGCAGCCCCAGCCCTGCTCCCCTTCCCTGTCTAGGTGAGCAGGGAGGGCAGTCTTGATTTAGGGGTTGGAAATAGCAACATCAGGGTGAGGTTGGTGGCACTTA
>NW_017731797.1:32212-34409 GCF_001890085.2 Hipposideros armiger
CACCACTCGGCCAGCCCTGGCAATGGTTTTTAATGGTTTTGATACAACATCAAAAAGCACAGAGACAAAGGGAAAAATAGATGAATTGAATTTCATCAAAATTTAAAAATTTTGTGTCTTAAAGGGCACCATCAAGAAAGTGAAAAGACAACTCACAGAATTGGGGAAATTATTTGCAAATCATATATCTGATAAGGGCCTAGTATCCAAAATATATAAAGAACCCTTACATCTTGTATTTGTTTCCTAGGGCTTCTGTAACTAAAGTATCATAAGCTGGATGGCGTGAAACAACAGAAATGTATTCTCTGCTAGTTCTGGAGACTAGAAGTCCAAAAGCCAGATGTTGGCAGGGTTGGTTCCTTCTGGAGGTTCAAGGAAGAATCTTTTCCATGCCTTTCTCTTAGCTTCTGGCATTGCCAGCAATCTTTGGCATTCCTTAGCTTGTGGATACATCACCCCAGTCCCTCCCTCTGTCACTGCATGGCCTTCTCCCTCTATGTCTCTGTCTTCACTTGGCATTCTCTGTGCATGTGTCTTCTCTTATAAGAACACCATTCACATAGGATGAAGGGCCCACCTGACCCCAGTATGACCTCATCTTAACTAATCACATTTGCAACAACCCTATTTCCAAATAAGTTCACATTCTACTAAGGTACTAGGGGATTTCAACATATCTTTTGAGGGGGTACAATTTAACTCATAATACAAAACAAGAACAAAAAGACAAACCAATTTTAAAAAGATGTGCAAAGGATTTGAATAGACATTTTTCCAAAGAAGATATACAAATGACCAATAAGCCCATGAAAAGATACTCAGTGTCATTAGACATTGGGAAAACACTAATCAAAACCATGAAATTGCATTTTACACCCCTCGGATGGCTATAATCAAAAAAAACAATAACATGTCGGAGAGGATGTGGACAAATTGTAACCCTCATAGTGGCTGATGGGAATGTAAAATGGTGCAGCCACTTAGGGAAACAATTTGGAAGTTCCTCAAAAAGCTAGACCAAGTTACCATATGACTCAGTTCCACTCTGAGGTATGTACCCAAGAGAATAGAAAACATGTCCACACAAAACCGTGTGTGTGAATGTTCATAGCAGCGTTGTTCATGATTGCCAAAATGTGGTACATCCATACATTGGAATATTATTTGGTAATATAATGGAGTGGTAGTACTAATAAGTGCTATTATACAACATGGATGAACCTTGAAAACATTATGCTAAGCGAAAGAAGCCAGTTACAAAAGACCACATGTTATAAGATCCCATTTATATATAGAAATGTCTAAAATGGGGAAATCAATAGAAACAGAAAGTAATATTGGTAGTTGCCTAGAACTGAAGTGGTTGAGAGGAAATATGGGAGTGATTGCTAATGGATACGGGGCTTCTTTACAGGGTAATGAAACTGTTCTAAACTTAAGATTGTGGTGTTGGTTGCACAACTCTCTGAATATACTAAAACTATTGAATTGTGTACACTTTGAATGGGTTAATTTTATGGTATGGGAATCATGTCTCAATGAAGATGTTTTTTCAAAACCTTTCAAAACAGCCGATGTCTTGCCTTCTTTCCCAATAGAAAAGCAAGAGCTGGATCTCAGAAGATGACTTCTACCGGCCTCCCCAGGAACCACCCACAGAGAGCCCTTCACATGGCTCCGTAGCTTCTTCCAGAGGGTCTCCAGAGTCAAGGCCTGGTCTCCTCAGGCAGATTTCTCAAGGACCAAGAAAGAGCTCCTCCATGGGAGCCTTAGACAAGGCTTGTGTGCCTTCTCCAGAAAGCGGGCAAAGCAAGGCAGCCGCGACGCAGGAGCATAAGAACTTCCGGGTGGTGCACCGCCGGCAGATGGGTAGGTGACAGCAGAGTTCCAGGGTGGTCTCACTGCAGGGGCACTGCCCGGCAGAAAGCAGTTCTGAAGTCCTCTTTTCCATTACCAGTTGGGTGGTGTCCGCTCACAGGAAAAGCCTCATCCCAAAATGTAATAAGGAGCACCCTTGCTGAGCAATTCAGGAAAGCATTGCGGGAAAAGGAGTACATTTTCTCATACAATCTTAATATCGTCATGCTCAAAATTGCCTACAGGGTAAAAAAAAAAATACTGTTTCATATATCGGAATGGAAAATATTTTTCCTGAAGCTACCCTAGAAATCTTATTTTACAGAACCCTTGATTC
>NW_017731797.1:34889-46105 GCF_001890085.2 Hipposideros armiger
AACCATGCCAGAGGAGGTGTGCTTTGTGCCTGGGCCATCGGGTTCCCTGAGGGGTAGAAAGACCCACTACAATGGTTTGAAATCTCCAAGGCTGGTCCAGGCGGGAAGAGAGAGAATTGTATAGCCTCTGGAATCTCTTGGTTGGTGGCAGGCCCGCCGGGAGCAGGAGCATTGAGCAGTGTGTGGTACATGGGCACCCACTCACTCATTCAGCAAATATTTATTGAGCACCTGTGATGTGCCAGGCACTGTTTCAGGTGCTAGTGACAGCAGGAAACAGCAAAGTCCCTGTCTGCGTGGGACTTGCGTATATTCTAGTGTGAGGGATAGGAAATAAGAAAATTAACAAGTAAACGTATGCATGTAGTATGGACAGGTGATTGTAAAAGCTATGGAGGACAATAAATCGGGGCGTATCAAGGTGGGGAGTGCACTGTTTCATACAGGATGGCCAAGGGAGCCCCACAAATCAGGTGACATTTGAAGAGATGGGAAAGAAGGGAGGGAGGGAGGAAGGCACGAGGCCATCTCTGGTTCAAACAGGGAGACCAAATGCAAAGACCCTGTGATGGAAATGTGCTTGATGCATCCAGGAAACAGTGGCGATCAGAGTAGCTGGAAGAGAGGAGTGGGAAGAAGGCGGTTAGAAACGAGGTCAGAGGGATGGAGCGCCTGTGGACCACAGAAAGGACGTTGGCTTTTGCTCTGAGGGCGACAGCAGCCTTTGCAGGGTTTCAGGCTGAGGGACTTGATCTGACTTCTAGTTTAAATGGGGGAGTCACCCCGGCTCATATGTTGAAGGACTGCAGAGGGGGAGAGAGCAGTTAGGAGGCTATATCCATAACCCAGGCCAGGGATGACAGTGGACTGAACCCATTGAGGCCGTGCTGGAGGTGGTGAGAAGTGGAGGATTCTGGATATGCCAATAGAATTTGCTAATGGATTTGACATGAGGTGTGAAAGAAAGAAAGTCAAGGATAAGTCCAGGGTTTTTAGCCCAAGCGATTGGAAGGGTGAAGGTGGCCGTTTTATGAGATGAACGTCAGGAGAGAAATAGGTTTGGAGTGGGAGAATCAAGAAGTCATTTTTAGACACAGTCAACTTTGCGAAGCCTATTAGACTCACATAGAGCAGATGGAGACCCGAATCTGAAGTTCAAGGGCAAGGTCCAAGCTAGAAATAAGAATTGGGGCGTTGTTGGCATCTAGTCCTGAGATTACGTGAGATCACCTAGAAAGTGGTGTCAGTGGAGAAGAGGAGAGGACCCAGGACTGAGCTCTGGGGTGCAGCAATTGAGAGGACAGCAAGAAGAAACGGAGTGAGCCCGAGGGACAGAGAGTGGCCAGTGACAGTAGAGGAGAACCAAGAATGGGGTCTAAGCAACCAAGTAAGGGAAGTGTTTCATGAAAAAAGGCTCAGCTGTGTCCAGTGATACTGACTGGTCAGGCCAGATGGGGACCGAGGATTGGCCTTTGAATTTGGCCACAAGGAGGACCCTGTGGCCTTCCTGATGGCTGTTTCAGTGGAATGAGGGGACAAAAGCCTGATTGAAGCAGGTTTCAAGAAGGAATGGAATCAGGGAAACTAGAGACAGTTCTAGTACCTCCTCAGGACTTTTTCTGTAAAGGGGACAGAGAAACAGGGTGGTAATTAGAGATGTGAATGGAGTCAAGAGAGGTATTTTTAAAGAGAGAAGAGAGAGAGAGAGAGAGAGAGAGAGAGAGAGAGAGAGAGAGAGAGAGAGAGAGTGTGTGTGTGTGTGTGTGTGTGTGTGTGTGTGTGTGTGTGTGTGTGTGTGTGTGTGTTTCCTGTAGAGAAAGGAGAAGACGGGGACACAGGAGAGGGAAGGAGAATCGCTGGAGAAATGTCCTTGTCCTTGAGTAGGCAAGGGGGTGGGGACCCCTGTACACATGGAGGGGTTAGCCTCAGACAGAAGCACAGTGTGTTCACCACTGGTGACAGGAGGAAGCAAAGTGTGGGTACAGACTGGGAGTGGGGAGGTGTAGTGAGGGCCATATGGAGGTAATCTTTTGAGTGTTTTTTTATTTTCTCAGTGAAATTCAGAAACAAGGTCAACAGCTGAGGGCGAGGATGGGCTGGAGGCACTCAAACGTTCCCATGCAGCCCTGTGGCTAGACTGTGTTCTGGTGGCAGTCACTTTGTCCACACCCACTGCAGGACCTTGGGCTCCAGAGGTTTTCTTGGGGGGGATAAAGGAACATGCCCACTGTCTAACGTGCCTCTTTCTGCCTCCAGGGCTATCCAACCCTTTCCGGGGTCTCATGAAGCTGGGCACGGTGGAGCGGCGGGGGGCAATGGGCATCTGGAAGGAACTCTTCTGCGAACTCTCCCCGCTGGAGTTCCGCCTCTACCTGAGCGACGAGGAACGCACCTGTGTGGAGAACTGCTCCCTGCTGCGCTGTGAGGCTGTGGGGCCGGCCCACAGCGATGGCCGCTTTGAGCTGGTCTTCTCCAGCAAGAAACTGACCCTGCGCGCCTCCTCCCAGGATGAGGCGGAGGACTGGCTGGACCGGGTGCGGGAGGCCCTGCAGAAATGCCGGCCCCAGCAGGAGGACGAATGGGTGAACATCCAGTACCCAGAGCTGCCGGATGATCCCCCAAAGGGCCCCCAGGATGGCCTCCCCTCCCACTCGGACCTGCTCACAGAGCCCGAGACCCTCCAGGACATGAAATTGGACTGGTCCTTTGCCCAAGTTCCCGAGCCAGACGCTATTAAAGAATCCCTCCTGTACCTGTATTCGGACAGGACCTGGACGCCCTATATTTTCTCTCTGTCCTTAGAGTCTCTGAAATGCTTCCGTGTGAGAAACAACGAGAAGATGTTAAGCGACAGCCATGGAGTCGAGACCATCCGAGATATTTTGCCAGACACAAGCCTCGGGGGTCCGTCCTTCTTCAAAATCATCACAGCCAAGGCCATCCTGAAACTGCAGGCCAGCAATGCCGAGGAGGCCGCCCTGTGGAGGGATCTGGTGCGCAAGGTCCTGGCATCCTACCTGGAGACGGCCGAGGAGGCAGTGACCCTGGGTGGGAGTCTGGATGAAAACTGTCAGGAGGTGCTGAAGCTCGCCACGAGGGAGAATGGCTTCCTGCTGCAGTACCTGGTGGCCATCCCCACGGAGAAGGGCCTTGACTCCCAGGGCTGCTTCTGTGCAGGTGCCGACCTGCCCACCCACCATCCCCAGCAGGCCAGCCTCACCCCCTCTTCCTCTGGTGGGGCTCCTGGTTCAGATCTGCACCCCTTCTCGGCCCTCCAGGAGTGCCCCCATCCCATCGCTGGGGTGTTGCAGCAAATGAGGCTGTTTGCTCCAAACAGCCTAGCACCTCCTGCTGAGGGATGGGACCCGTGGGTGGCAGCCCTACTGAGCACTGCTCTCTGCTCAGCTAAGCTCTCCACTTGCTTCCTTACCATGTTACTATGTTACCATATTTTGGAACAGGCATGGTACCCTTTCAAATATTTTTGCATATTTTTGCAAGTGCACACAGTTGTTTTTTTAATTACAAAAATGGGCTCATACTACTCAACGCTATCCAATAGGACTTTCTGTGATGATGAAAATGACCTAGATCTATGCTGTCCAATATGGTAGCCATCGGCCACATGTGGCTACTGAGTACTTAAAATGTGGCTAGTGCAACTAAAGAACTGAATTTTGATTTTATTTCATTGAAATGGATTTATATTTAAAAGGTCCCCTGTGGCTGGTGGCACTGTGTTGGACAGTGCAGCCATTTATACTCATGTTGTTTTGCAACTTGGCTTTTTTCTGGTTAAGGATACGTTATGAATGTTATTCCAAGACAGTGTATCTGCTATATCATCACCATCAACATCAAATCTAACTCCTCTGTGCTGGGCACTGGGCCAGATGCCTTATTTAATCCTCTCAACAACCCTATAGGGATAGGTGCTACTATTATCTGTTTATAGCTGAGGAAACTGAGTCACAGGGCTGGTAAGAACCTTGTCCCAAGTTCACACAGCTAATAAGCAGCAGAGCCACATGAGGACTGTGATGGTCCCTGAACCTGTGCTCTTAGCCAGCTGCCCATAGGCCCTCTCCACACCCCTGCCAGGCTGTGATATGCCGCTGTTCACATTCCATGTACAACTCTTCTCCCCAGTCCGGCCTGGGCCCTCTGGGGGAACTGTGAGGAGCTTGTTTGATGCAGAGTGCCAAGGCAAGAGACTTGGCTGTAAGCGGCTTAGAAGCTGCTCTGTCAGGATGGAGCCTGCGGAACTGGAGGGGAAAGCCTGCTTCAGGCGTCTGGAAGGAAGTGGTCTGCGGTCAGTACCCCTGGAGGATGGGAGACGCTAGGCAAGGCAAAGCTTCCTGCAGAAACGTCTTCAAACACCTGCTCACCCCTCTCCTCCTGCCAGGCAGTTCACACTTGTGGGTATGAAAGAAGGCTAATGGGAGCAGCTCTCACCATGTCTGCCACCCGCCAGCCTGCCTGCAAGACTGGAACTGGGGAGCTTGGGCTTCCTTTCCACCCACAAGCCCAGCTCCGTGGCCGAGCAGATACCAGCCAATGCCATTTGGCTTATAATTTCATAGTTTGCAGGGCACTTGCAAAACCTGTCTCATTTAAACTTTCGAATAACCCCACAAAATAACCAGTAGTAGCTGAATTCTACAGATACTGAAATAGAACCCGGCAAAAATTTGGTGAAGGTCAGGACAAGGCAGCTGGTAAGCAGCAGAGCTGGCCCTTGTAGCCTCAAGGCCAGAGGACTCTTTCCCCGCCCCACGGGAGGCTGGGCCTGTGTCAGGATTTGAGCCAGGCCTTTGCTTTGCCCTAGGCACACCCCACTCCCACTCCCTCTGCCCCGCAGTTGGCGGGATCTCCAGCCAAGAGCTGAGGCTGGGCCCGGTACCACTGTCGAGGCCTCCGGCAGCTCCGACTTCAAGCTCGCACCGAGCAGCATCCAGACTGCCCTGCTTCCTGCTGCCTTCCCACCCACTCCCTGTGGCCGGCCCTGTGTCCCCAGCTCCTTCCCTGCTTGCCGAGACCCTGAACTTGGTTGCTTCCATTTCTGGGCCCCAGTGCAGGGGTGGACCTAGAGGAGGCCAGTGCTGGTGAGCAAGCAGTGGGAACACTGAACAAGGCAGCTACGTACAAAAGAACGCAGGCTCACAACGCAACTCAGCTTTGAGCCCCAGTCGTGCCACTTAATGGTTGTGTCACTGGCAGGTTTCCTAACATCTGTACACCAGTCCCTTCAGCTATAAAATGGCAATGGCAATTCTTACAGTGTTTTGCTGTAAAGATGAATTAATGGCGTTGATTCCGAGTGATGGGAATATGAGTGGTGGTGGTTCTTATCTTTGTACGCTCCTTTTTTATCTTTATATTTTCCTTAAATAGCAGGCCCCATCCACCTCAGTAGTCGCTGTGTTATTCAGGAGCTGACCCTGGCCCCCACCACTACTCACTCCCACCGTCTTTCTCCCAGGCTGCTCCCGGCAGATCGGCTTCTCATTTGTACGACCCAAGCTCTGTGCCTTCTCTGGCCTCTATTACTGTGACATCTGCCATCAAGATGATGCCTCAGTGATTCCGGCCAGGATCATCCACAACTGGGACCTCACCAAGCGCCCGGTAAGCCGCGAGCCCAGCTTGTCATGGCCACCCAGGGCTGCTGAGTGACAGGAATGGTCACTCGTCTTTGCTGCTGCTATTCATCTGTTGGGAGGAGTTTGGCTCTAAGGAAGCCAGGGTCACTGGTTCAGGCCCCATGATGAGAGGTAGCTGACCAAGAAAAAAACATAGTGCTGGTCTATAGCCCCTGGGCAGTGCTGTCAATGCCTGCCTTGGTCCTCGGGTGGGAGTCGGGGGATGGCCCTCTGCAGCTCCCCATGGCTACAGACAAAACTGTTTAAGGCACTAGCAACTGGATGGATAGATGGATGGATGGATGGGAAAGAAGGAAGGATAATAGGACAGATAAGATACATGGATGGATAGGATAGGACAGGACAGGACAGGATAGGATAGATACATGGATGGTGGTTGGGTGGGTGCATGGATGTGGATGGATAGATTGGCTGGCCGACTGGCTGCGCTTCCCCTTGGAGCAGTCAGCCTTTTCTGTTGTCGTTGAAAGAACCTGCGAAGAATTTTTTAATGACAGTTTGTGAGCCAAACTGACGACAATTGCCAGGGAACAAGATCTCACATGTTCCAGAGAACGACAGTTTTGCAGTTTCTTTTATATGTTTGGGATTAAGGAGAGAATGTAAGAAAGATTACATGAAGGTGGGAGAAAGCAAGGCTGGGATTTTACAGATTAGTTACTATTATATGCTGTCTTGAGGGTGGTCATGCTTTAGAAGGAAGGTTCTCAAAGGGGAGCATTTCAAAGATGTGTTAGCCTACTAGACGCACAGAAACAATGAACAGGGCTTGTTTGAGGCCAAGATAAGCCTTTTACTAAAGAAGTTATATGCCTGAGGCATGAATCCCACCCTGACCTGGCCAGTTAGGAATTTGTGATCAGATCACCCTGTGAGGTTACTTTCGGTTAGATTTATTACAGCACCCTTTTCTGTCCACACTGTGCTTGTGTTCACGTGCACATCTACTTTTTGTAAAGTTGGGATTATGCTGGACCCATACAGGCTTTGTGCATTTAGTATTACATCTTAGGCACTTTCTTGTGTTCACCAACTGCTTTTGAATGAGATATACTCTAAGATCATTCAGGTTTTCCTCTTCTCCCGCGCTTACCCACTTTTCTAGCTGTGTTACCGCGAGCAAATTATTTAACTTCAGCTTCCTCGTCCACATGGGGGTAAAGAACAGTGTCTTCTCAGGCTTGTGTGAGAACTAAAGGAGGCGGTGCCCACCAGTCACTTAGATGGTGCGTTACATTAGTGCCCTTCCCCTCTCCTGAGACCTGCACACCTTCTGTCCCCTAATTCATGGAGCCAGGGTTTACCTCAAGGGACACAAACTTGACTCTCTCCCCAAGGCACAGATTTTTGCTCAGACATAGAAACACAAGACAGAAGCTATTTGCTTCTCTCAAGACCCAGGCCTGCCGGCTGTGCAGGCCTGGGATGTGGATGTGTCCTTATGAGAGCACAAGGAACGTGATGCTGAGAGTCTGTGCCACCCCAGCCTCCACCCCCTGGGGATGGGAACCCCAAAGATGTTAGCTTCACTTTGGCTTTTTGGTTGGTTTCGTCATCCTTACCCCTACCCTGTAGTTAAGTATTTAACTACCTGGAGGAAATGAAATCTCAAAATCACCACAAATGCAAAGAACCCTTTGGCCATAAAACACACCGTTTACAACACCCGACACTTCTGTTGAGCCATCTCCTTATTCATTGCTGTAATTCTTGTGCCACTTCCTTTCCCACTAGAAAATTACAATGTTTTTTCAGCATACCTGAGATCAGGAAATAGCTAGCTCTGTCTCAAAGATCTCTGGCTTGGGAAAGACAAGGAAATTCAAACTGGAAAGTGGCTGGCTCACTGGTTAGGGGCCTATTGCCTGCTCACACTCCGGCTGACCCACTTGTGTGAGACCTGCCTGGCACTTGGCAGGATGTGAGCCCAGGACTGGGGCTTCTTTCTTTGTCTCTTACACGCCCACAGGATAGAAACGGTCCCAAGGGAGCACAAAGCCACTGCCCATCTGAAGCACCTGGCAGTTTTCAGCACACATTCCTGTGTGTTATTTCATCTGAGCCTCACCCAAGGCCTGAGGCTGTCATGGGCAGGGCTGAGAATAGCAGCTTGACTGGAGTCACTGGGGCTTTGCCACTGGGCTGCCCATCGGCTGGGCGCTGGGCAATGGGAAAGAAGGAGTTGTCCATTGCTGGGGGAGGCAAGAGATGCTGGTGGACCTGGGAGACAGGCGGCCAAAGGCCGTCCCAGCCCCCCAGGGTAAGAGCCTTCTGAGGGCCCTGTTACATTCCCCACCCTCCAGGGGACAACTGGCCAAAACAGGCATTCGCAGAGTCTAATGGCAGCCCCCATTTACTGAGGATGTGCTACCTGCCAGGAGCTTACACAGATTATCTTTTAATGTCAATTTAAAATAATCCCAGGAGGTGCTTGTATTTTACACATGAGGAAACTGAGTCACGGAGAGGTTAAGGAAGTTTCACAAGGTCATACAGCTAGGAAATGGTAGAGCCAGGATTCAAATCCAATTCTAACTTGAAAGCCAGACTCCTAACCACAGTAGTCGGTGGAGACCATCGCTCTCCTCCATTCTTCTTATCACAGCCAGGGGGAGACTGCAGAGGAGAGAGGCTCCTGTTAGTGTGGCAGCCTGGTGTGCTGAAGCGACACCTCAGCTCAGACCTGGGCTCTGCTTTCTGCAGATGAGTTGGACGAGGCACTTTAGCTGTCTCTGAGCCTCAGTTTCCTCATCAATAAAGTAGGATGATGAAACACGTTCCCCTTTGGGTTGTTACAAGTATGAAGAAAAGATGTGGTCAAGGTCCTTAGCCCAGCGTCTAGCAAAGAGTATGTGCAATAAGTGGCTTTGGCATTAGGGTCGAGCCTGAGGGTAGAGCCTTCAACGCCCTATCAGGTGGGATTGATCACTTAACTCCACATGGAGATTCGTGGGAGCCCTGAGTGGTACTGCCTGTGAGAGCTGAGGGAACTGGGGAAACCTCTTGTTAAGCTGTGTCTGATCTGTGGCTTCCTGTGGTTGGAGCCTGGCTCAGACCAGTCACCTGATTCTGAAGCCTGCGGACTGTTTCCTTTCGTCAGGAAGATGGGGGCTGGGAGAACAGGAAATAGTGGAAAGGGTCTGTGAGGCCCAGGAGGAGGGGGGCCCCTCCTCCATCCCAGCATGGTCCGGGAGGGGCACCAGCTGGCGCCATGGAGGGAGAGTAGGCTGGGGGGTCAGATAAATTGGGCTTCAATCTTGGCTTTTATGAGCTGTGGACCTAGGCCAAGTCACTTCATCTCTCTGAACCTCAGTTTCCTCATCTGTAAAATGAAGATGGCACTAGTTCCCTTGGAGGGTGGTGGCAGGGTGAGTGACCAAGTAGGTAATACAGTGCCTGGCCCAGAGGGGCTCACTGGACTACGGCCTTTCTCTCCCACCCCTGCTGCCTGGCGGTGCCCCCAGATCTGCCGGCAGGCCCTGAAGTTCCTGATGCAGATCTGGGCCCAGCCCCTCATCAACCTGCAGCTGGTGAACGCGTCTCTGTACGAGCACGAGGAGCGGATGCATCTGATCGGGAGGAGCCGAGAGCAGCTGAAGCTTCTGGGGGATTACCTGTGCCTGTGCCGAAGTGGAGCCTTAAAGGAGCTAAGCAAGCGGTGAGCACCCTAGACGCGGCCACACACAGACACGTGTGCGCACACATACCCAAGGGGTCAGTGCATACTCAAGGCGTACTCTTGGGAGAAATGCCAGGGCTGGGTGGAGATCTGTCCCTTGGGCCTAGGAAATGACCACATGCTTTAGGAGTGGCTTTTATTTGTTCATGTATTCATTCATTCGTACATTCATTCCACAAATATTTATTGAGAACATACTCAGTACCCAGTACTGGGCTAGGCGTGTGGGACCCAATGCGGAGCAAGGTAGGCCTGGGTCCTACCCTCTTGGAGGGAAGGCAGATGAATCAGCTAGCAGCTATGGCCGGGGCTGAGGGCCAGGAGAAAGAGGTTGGCCCCAGAAGTACAGAGGGAAACGTCTAAGTGGATTGGAGGGTGGAGGGGGGAAGACTTCCTGGAGGAACTGGCATCTAAAGTGAAACCTGAAGGATAAGCAGGAAAAAAGGGGGGAAGCGAAACAGGAAAGAGTGTTCCAGACAGAAAGAATGATGTGCATGGGCCATGAATGAAGGCCTCGTACGTGAGAAGAATAAAGAGAACTTTGGAGGGCATGAGAAGGGAAGTGGGGCGTGCGGTGAGAGGAAGGCTGTAGAGGCAAATGAGGGCCACACCACAAAGAATGAGTTGCCCTGGCTCCTTGCCCCAGCCAGTCCCCCATCCTATGGCTGCTTGGCTGCTGTCCGTAGCAGCATCCCTCCCACAATCCTCGGAAGAGGGCAAGATTGGAGTGGGACCTTCAGGCTGCCCTTCAGGAAGCTTCCAGATACCCAGGGCCTGGGGGCCCGCTCAGGGGTGGGGGATGACACTGGACTTCAGCATGGACTTAGAGGATCTTTCTGTGCCCGTCCTAAACACCTCCTAGCCCCTAGGTCATAGCCCAGGCTGTGGCCTTCTGTGGAACTGTGCTATCCTAGGACCCTCAGGAAGGCGGGCCTCAGGTGGAGGAGCTGATACCTGCCACCCAGGTGGGCTTCATTGTGTTTCTGGGGACTTGGAGCAGCTCACAAGCCCCTCCGTGTGCCCCCTCCAGCCCCACTCCTCCCCATAGGGCTGGCACAGAGACCACCTATCTGACTGGCTGCACCTCCTCAGGCCTGGCTCTGCGGGGCCAGGGCGGTGCCCACTGCAGGTCCCCTGGGTCTCTAAGGAGGGGGCTGCTGCAGGGAGCTCTCCTAGGCAAAGGCCTCCTTTGCAGCGCCTAGAACAGAGAGCCCTCCAGAGGCCACCATGAGGGACCCTAGAAGGCTGCTTCCCTGGGAGGCTCTGCCCGTCTCAGTCATCAGCTGAGTGTCTGGGTCTTCACTCATTCCCACCCTTTCCAAAATTCCAGGACCCAGGGCTTCAGAGTCTGCCCCCGACCATGACCAGGGTGGTGAAATCTCTGGGCTCAGGTGGGGCCTCGTCACCTGACCCAGTCGGGGGTCTCTACAGACCAGAGTAGATCTGCAGACAGGGTCCTGAGAGCTGTTCTCACTCACTCATCCCCACCCTCCTGAGATGGTTTGGCCATTGGCCTCCCTCACCTGGCTGGGCTGGCCTGTGTTGGATGCTAGGAGCAGTCCCGCCCCTTTCTCCCTGGCCCTGCTGTTCTCATCCTTGGGCAGCAGCCCTGTACACCTACTACGTGCCCGGCCTGTGAGAACAGAGTCACACCTGTGGAAGTCCCATTCTAGAAGCAGCGCGGATAGGCGAAAGCGCACAGAAGCAGACTCTGCCTGGGCTCAGACCCGTTGCGTGACCGGGGGAAGGTGCTTCACTTCTCTGAGCCTCAGCTTTCTTGTCCATAAAGTGGACGAGTCATCCCTGTGTTCACGTGGCCTTCCCGAGTTGTGGTGAAGTCGCATGAGGGGTTCAGAGTCTGGGGAGGGACACAG
>NW_017731797.1:50595-52357 GCF_001890085.2 Hipposideros armiger
CTCTAAATGGACAAATTCATCCCTCAAACCTCCATTCCAGCCCATGTGGGAGTGGAAGCCTGAACTGGCGGGAGCATTTCTTCATTTTCAGGGGGTGTCCCCTGTCCCAGATTCAGCCTCTAAACATTACTAGAGCTGAGTTTTTGACACACTGCAGAGTGTCTTAAACACAGGAAGAAGTCAGTTACTGAGTCTCAGCAGCATTTATGCAAAAATGAAATAGTACCAGCAGGCATCGCGTGACCTAGGGTAACCGCTGCTGCAAGAATCTTTTGTCCCGGGAGGGAGAAGTGGTGCCTGCTTGCCTGGGGTTGTGGGTAGAGCACAGCCTGCCTGTGGGCTCTGGTCACGAACACTGGCTGGCCTCAGGCCCCAGGGAGGCTTCTGGCACGTTGGCACAAGATGTACTTGCTGCTTTCTCCCAGGTGTGGCGAATGCAAGACCGTCTTCCACCAGAGCTGCCAGGCTGTGGTGAAAAAGGGCTGCCCCCGCTGTGCCCGCCGGCGCAAGTACCAAGAACAGAATACGCTCACCTAACCCAGTCTCCTGTCCCCACCCCGGAGACCTTGGGGTGCGGATTCAGCTCAGCCATCCCAGCTGGACTTGCCATCAGCCCTGGCTACTCTCGCAACGTGTCACAGCTGTCTCCCTTGTCAGGAAGATTCTCAGATGTGACCAGAGCATAAGCCTACCAGAGGGAGCCCTCGATGATGTCCCCATACCCCCATATCTGCTCCAGGAGATGGGGACACCAACAGATGCCTCCTGTCTGGGGTGCCGGGGGAGGGGGCTTTGCACTAATCAGCCCCAGCTCACCTCACTGGCATGGCGCCTCCTTCAGGACTGTTCACACACTGTGGAAACAAGATTTGGGGCACATTTTCAATTCCACATTCCTAAAAGGTCTAGTTTTTTAAGGTGGGTTTTTTTTCCCTTCACATTTGAACAGAAAATATTTTTTTATTCTGAACCCTCCACAAGTCACCTAAGAAATCCAGGCATTCTCATGCTGAGCAAGTGTGCAGGAACCGCTCAGGCCTGGTCTGCAGGTGGGTGGATGGCTGGGCGAGCAGGCCACCCCTGGGACAGAGCTCGTCAGCTGGACCGGGTGCCTTTCCTTCACCCTCACCAGGCGCTTGCTGCCAACAGCTCAAGTGCAATGTGCCAAACTGCCCATGGGGCCAGGCGTGGTCAGTCCTGGTGACCACCTGCTTCCTCTTCCTGTCTACTCCCTGCCCCCGTCCTCCCCACCCGAAAAGCCCATCACCTTTCTCCTCAGAGCCCCCTGGCTCTTCTGTAGCCTGGAGCTTGGTCCCTGCAGGAGACAGGGAATGACTTGGAACCAGCACTGTCAGCACTTTGCGCCTTCCTTGGTCCAGGGAAGGGTCGTCATCTTGCCCTCCCCTGAGCCCCACGCCCTCCTCACTCCTACAACACACAAGCGGCCAGACCAGGGTGGGGGCTGCAGATGATCTCGGGGGACCCACCTCCATCTGATGGACCCCTAGGACAGAGGTAGGCTGGGCCCACAGAGGGCAGCAAGCCCAGGCCAGGGACCAGCCTCTGTACCATGACTGCCAGGCCCCACACTGGAGCAGTGACCCTGTCCTTCCACCAAGAGTGCCAGCCCTGTTGCTGAGATGGGCAGGTACCTGTGGGAGAAGTCACCTCGTGGAAGGATGCTTCATCTCAGTTTACAAAGCCATGAATTCACACAGCTTTGCTGGCCTGGCCCAGGAGGGTCATTGCCAGAGACTGGAAA
>NW_017731797.1:53104-59586 GCF_001890085.2 Hipposideros armiger
GGCCTGTGGGTATATTCTACGAGGAATTCCAGAAGGTGCCCTAGGAGGCATCAGGTGTGAGGCCCTGTAGGCGCTCACCTGGAGATTAGTAGCACTAGAGCTGACCCCCTCCCCATTACCAAAAGCTGCTGCTGATGCTTTCAGATGAGCTGACTTTAACCCCCTCACCTCCGATGGAAAGCTGAGGTGAACCTCAGCAGTGACCACACTATTTTTAAAATGTCGTGTTATGCAATAAACTGTTTGCAGTGAGGGGCCTTGACCCTGAGAAGTGCTTTGCAATATATATAAGGACCTGCTGTTGGGTGATTTTTGAATGATTGTACAGTAAAGACCTGATCTTTCTAATCACTGGTCTGGCTTCTGAATTCTAATGCTGCCCCTAATTGGGGGAAACCACAGGTCCGTTCATTAACCTCTGATGAGGCTTCCACTGTCCTATTAGTCCCTAGGCGCAGGGGAGAGTGTGTGTGATGGGTGGAACATTTGCAAGCTAGGGGCTTGTGTGCCAGCAGTGGGCATGGAGGAGAGAGGAAGGAACAGGTGTAGTCTATACCCCACCCTTGCCACTCCAGGGAGGCAGAGCCCCCCATGGAGTCAGATTTCCAGGCCTCTGGGAGGTTTACTCACAGACACTGGTATACAACAACTGAAGCTGATGCCCGAAATCCCATCATGATGGCTTCTTCCCTGTGCGTTAGGCCCCTGACACTGGACTATGTACAACCTCAGGTTTGTGTTTCCCGTTGGGTTGAGAGAGAAGGGGCTCCAGGACAGGCTGTTTGAGCGGGGCCCCTGCTATAGGTCTCAAAGTGGCTTTTACTTGGCTGCAGACCTTCCTCTGAATCCAGGAGAAGCCCAGGAGACCCCTGCAGGGGGAAGCCCACCAGTGCTCATTGTAAGGACAGAAGAAGAAACCAGACTAATTCCCAGGGAAATCAGGTTGCAGGGAAATGGGACTGAAAAAGACATTCCAGTCGGCAGTTTCCTGTTCCTTCAGCCTATAAGGAAGCACCCTCGGCCAGTCCTGTGAGCCCCGCTTCCTTCAAAGGCCTCCCGCAGAGGAACTTGGTCTGAGGGCCTGGGGGAGGCAGGCCCACCAGAGGCCTAGGGACCAGTGACCTGCCTCTGGACTCAGTGCCTCCATCCTCAGCCAAGTGCCTGTGAGGACACTTGTTTCCCGCTTCTCGAGAACCTCCTGCCTAAAGGAGGATGGAAGGTTTGGAGACCTCAATCCAACCCCAACGAGGAGGACGGCTCATCTCATAATTAATGATAATCATAATATACTGTGTTGTTATATGAAAATAACATTGTTCTTGGTGCATCTCATTTAATCTCCCCAACAATTCTGTGAAGTAGGTGTTACTGTCCCCAGTTTACTGGAAACAAAACGGGTGCAGATGAGGCTCTTGAGTCCAGCCCAGGAGGTTGCTCTGATCTTACCCTATAGGCAAATTGGAGGGTGGCCCTCCTCCCCCACTAGGATCAAGAAGGGGGTGGAGATCAAGCAGTGGGAGGGAAATCTGGCCAGAAGTTGGTGAGGAGGAGGCTCCCTCCTCCCATGATCCCACCATCCAGGTCCTGCTGCCTCCACCTCCCTGGAGATAGCCAGGTGTGGCCCTGGATCCTGGGAGGTGCGGGGGGGAGGGGGTGGCGTCTCTGCTCCCGAGGCGCTGGCCCGGCCCAGAGGGGACAGGAAGCCAGGACACCGGGGATTGTCTCTCCCAGCCGCAGCCCAGCCCCTGCCCGGGAGGAAGTTCTGCCGGGTGCTCTCCGCTGGTGCCTCCCTCGCTATATTGTTGAACAGGAAACCCGGCAGCGCCGGAGCTGGGCGGTGGAGGAGGGAGAGCCGGACGCCGAGCCCACGCGCGCCTGCCGGGACAAGTGGAGGCGAGGCTAGCGAGTGGACACCCCGAGGTGCCAAAGCCAGGCCGGACCGGGAGAGGGGGTGCTGAGCCGGGGGTGGGATGGGGGTACCGCAGGTGGCGTGTCCTTACCCGGGAGCACCGCGCGCCTGCTCCCGTTCGCACCGCGCTGGGATGGAAGCTGCGTAGTCCCGGGAGGAGGCCGCTCGGGACGAATTTCCCCCACCACCACCGGGAGGGCGGGGAAGGTTAAGGGCGACTCCCCATCCGAACGCAGGATGAGCCCCAGCGCGCCGATCCCGGCGTTGGCGCCACTGTGACTCGCGTCGCTGGGGCAATGGACGCAGGGCACCTCCTGGCGACAGGTCCGTCCTTGCGCTCCAGGGATCCTCCCCGCATTCCTCCCATTCTCTTCTCTCCTCCAGGGTCGGGGAAGGAGCCGAGGCCCGGGTCTCCTCCCCACCCAGCCCAAGACCCTGCGCTCCGGTGGGCGTCCTGCCGTGGGAACCCCTCTACGAGTTTTCCCAGGCCGGCTGAGCTGCGCCCCGAAAGGGCCTGGGGAGGGCGGAGGTGGGCCCGGAGCGGGTAGTGCCTGCAATCCGGCTGGAAAGGGCTCGTACTTGGTGATTCAGAGTGCAAGTGGCCTCGCTCAGACTGGGAACGCCCGGGCGAGACGAGCCCGGGTAGAGCAGTCCCGGAGACGCAGAGCTGGCGGACTACAGATTCCGCGTGGGGGGGGAGGGGAGGGGCAGGGGCGGGACTTTACCTTCCCTAGGTTCTGCTTGTGACCCACTAGCGCCCCTTGAGTCGCAGCCCACCCTGCCCCTGCCACTCCCTCATGCCTTTTCTGGCACCGGGCCTCGCTCCCAGTGTCCCCACCGGACCGGACAGACCCATTCAGGCTCGCTTCGTCTCTCCCAGACACAGACGCTTTGGGGATTGGGGGCAACCCTATTTAGCGTCCCTCTGCCTCTTTACTCCGCTTGCCAGCTCCTGCTCCAGGAGGTCTCTTCAGCCTAGCTCTCGGAAGCCCCGCCCAACGAGATGGCAGGGGCCTAACCTGCATCCATCCGCCGGCTCCGCCCATCCAGCCCATGGGCTCCCTAGGCCCGCCCAGCCAACGTGAGTGAGTCGCGTAGCGGGGCGGGGGCAGGGAAGGTAGCAAGAAGTTCTCCTGGGGGTTTGTTTGCTTAGCTCACGGCCGCGCACTGACCCCGCTTCCAGGGCCCAGTGTGCTTAGTGACTCAATTTACACTTCTTTTCCCATCGAGGAAAGCTTGAGGAAAACAGAGAAGGAGCGCTACGCGCCCCGCGGCAGGATCCTGTTTCTTGGGTCCCCCGGCCTCAGTAAGCAGTCAAGCTCCCAGCTGCTGGTTCCGGGCCACCTTTGTGGGACAGGAGGTGTGGTCAGTGTGAAGGATTAGAGGGACCAGTCACTTCCGGAGGAGGCCAGCAACTCCTCTCTTTGATGGAGGGATACAAGCAGATTTACAGTTAGGCTCTGACCCCCTGCCGCGGCACACCAGGATCCAGGCTGAGCTGGCCTGGAGTGGGTGGGGGTTGTGGTGATCACTCCTGGAGAGCTTTGGGGACCCCTGGAAAAACCGCACTGGTAGTCACTCACACAAAGTGCATCCTCTAGAGGCTACTCTCAAGGGGCAAGGTAGAGATCGCAGGGCAGGCAGTCAGGCTGAGGAGGCCGAGCCTTTCTCCGGAGGTGGAGGTGAGAGTTGGCGAGCAGGGGCGGCGTGGGCCAGTCTGGGCGGGCAGAGCTCCAGGTTCACGTCTACGGCGAAGCCCCTAGGGAAGGAAACAAAAACAGACAGAACCGGTTCCCTGGCCTTGGCAGTCGCAGCCCTTATGCCAAAGCTCTTGGACTAACTAAGCGGGGAAGGGACACTCCCAGAGCCCGCGCCCCAACCCTGACCCGGCGGGTCCGGGGCACAGACGCCTGGAGGGAAGAGGCACTGTGGACACGAATTCCCTGAGGGCTGGAGGTGTCAGGACGGGATGGGGGTGGGGGTGGGGAATAGGCTGTTCTTCCCATTTCACAGACAGGGAAACTAAAGCCCAATCAACTTTTAGGCAAATTGTGGCGTCGACGTTTTCGCGAGCAACCACCCCCATCTCTTTGAGCCAAGGCTTCCCTGGCTGTAAAGCCGGACCAGTATTACCCACAATCTCCCCATCAAGGGATTGAGCGAAGCTCAAATCTTATAATCAACGCCACAGAATAAAAGAGTTGTCATGGCCGGCTGAGTGGCTTAGTTGGTTAAGAGCTCGCTCAAGAGTTTGAGCTCTGAGCAACAGCGGTTCGATGCCCGGCCCGAGCTAAGCTGCCAATAGGTAGCAGGATGGCTCAGCTAAAAAAAAAAAAAANTTTGTTTGTTTTTCATTAAGAAAAAAAATATGGTTTTCTTCTTTACAAAGATGGTATTCAAACAGTATGAAAGAGTCAGGCAGGAAGCTGGGGGCACCCCTCCTCCAGTCCCACCCCCGTCGGTGTTGTCAGAGCATGCTTCCCGACCTCACTCTGTCCTTGTGCACAGGGAGACAGCGTTGCCGCAGCACAAATAGCATCCCATATAGAGTGAACCTGGGCTTAGAAGAAGAACTAAAGAGAAGAAAGGGGAAGGGAGGACCCGGCTCTCCTGGCTAAGGGGACCTGTGGCATGGAGGGAGTGGGAGTGGGACTCGCCAGGACCTATGGGGGCTCAGCACAGCTGGATTGTGGGAGCAGGGGCCAGACCTCAAAGGTCCTGTGTGCCACACGAAAGCCGTTTGGGTTTCATTCTGCCTGCCTTGGGGAGCCACTAAAGGGTTTTAAACATGAGACTGTCACATTCTGATCAGTTTAGAAAAGACCCAACGTGGCAGCAGCGGGGCACAGGCTGGTGTACTTCTCCTGGGAGGTGAGGAGGCCTGGACTGAGTCGGCCAGGATGGAGGGTGAGAGGACAAGATGGACTGAGACAGAATGGGCAGGTCCTGGATGTGGGACCCCCTTTCTCTCAGAGGACCTAGCCAGGGGGCTGCCACTGGCAATGGGAACGCCTCCCTGACGTCCCCGCCCACATCATTTGTAAGGCCTAAGTGTGACAGGCCCAGGGTCCAGTGGCTTACAGGGAAGGCTCTGGGCCTGGCTGGCCCCCAGGGCTTCCATGACTGTGAGCAGAGAGCAGATGACAGAGGTGACTCCATCCAAATCAGCCCCACCCTTCCTGCCAGCTCAGGAACAGCCTGTGCACCCCCCACGTTTTCCTGGTGATAAATGGTGGCTTCCTGTTCCCTGAAAGCTGGGGTTTTCCTGGGGAGACCAACATAGTGAACTGATCGGCCACTCGGCAGTTGGCAGCTGGCAGCATCGCCACCCCATGGAACACAATGTAGCCTGCCCAGCTGCTCGGTGGGACTCACCGTCTCCGCCCTGGATTGGGTTCCCCTGGACCACAACTGAGGCCACGGGGCGAGCCGTGGCCAAGCTCCCATTCCCAATGCCCCAGGGCCTGGCCCCATCCTGCCCCCAGGTGTCCAGAGCATCCTGGGGCAGGTTCCCAAGCTTCCCTGGACTTGGAACATTCGCCCCCTCAAAGCTCCCCTAGAGCACCACGAAGACACATGCAGCAGGGCCAGGCAGGCTTTGTACCGGGGGATTCTGCAGGTGTTTCCTCTCCTTCCCTCAGGATGTAACCCTTGGGATCTCCGCCCCTGGCGAGCGGGAGACTAGAGTCCAGTTGGCGGCTGAGCCTCGTCCTGTCTCCCTGCCTCCCCACCCCACCTCTGAAACAGGATCTGTCATGGTGTTTAGGACAGGTCTCAGTTTCTCTCACGTAGCACTGAAACCGGACACTTGAATGTCTGTCCCTCAGCCAGACCAGGGACTACAGGAAGGCGAAGGCCACGTCCTGTGCATTTCTGTCCCCAGCACTGTCCCTGGCATGTAATGGTGGCAGTAATGACAACAGCTAATACCTATAGGCATTCACTGGATGGATAAGGATGCAGGCTTTGGAGCCAAACTCCTGCATTCAAACTCCACGTACTAGCTGTGTGACCACAGCCAACTTACTTAACCTCTCTGTGCCTCCATTTCCTCTCCTTCTCAAAATGGCTATTATAATAGTGCCAACACCACAGGATTACTGTGAGGATTAAATGAGTTAATATGTATAAAGCTCTCAGCCCGGTTCCTAGTACCAACTGTTACCTTTCTCCATCCTCCTCCTCATTGTTTTTTATAGACATGTATTTTATTTTTTATACCATTAAATTAAATTTTTTTCAGCCTCATTAAGGTATAATTGATAAATAAACTTGTAAGATATTTAAAGTGTCCATCGTGATGCTTTGATATATGTGCACACTGTGAAAGGATTCCTTCCATCTGGTTAATTAGCACACCCATCACCTTATTTATTCACAGATTTTTGGGTGAGAACATTTCAAGTTGTACTCTTAACAAATTTCAATTATGCAATGCAATGTTATCAATATAGTAGATAATTATTCAGTGTTTACTATGTGCTAGGAACCATGCCAAATGCTTTAAATAAATTATTTAATCCTCAAAACAGCTCCACTTCTCAGGTGAGGAAACCTGAGGTGCAAGGAGGTG